>NW_028151417.1:0-48657 GCF_964638095.1 Poromitra crassiceps
AAAATCAGACTTGACACCAGAGAGGCTGAATACCGCACTGAGTCAATGCGGTCTTAGCCTCTCTGGTCTCAACACTGTCTGATTTTGGATTTTGGATTTTTTTTTTTTTTCCAAAATCAGACTTGACACCAGAGAGGCTGAATACCGCACTGAGTCAATGCTGTCTTAGCCTCTCTGGTGGCAACACTCTGTCTGATTTTGGATTTTTTTTTTTTTTTTCCAAAATCAGACTTGACACCAGAGAGGCTGAATACCGCACTGAGTCAATGCGGTCTTAGCCTCTCTGGTGTCAACACTCTGTCTGATTTTGGATTTTTTTTTTTTCCAAAATCAGACTTGACACCAGAGAGGCTGAATACCGCACTGAGTCAATGCGGTCTTAGCCTCTCTGGTCTCAACACTGTCTGATTTTGGATTTTGGATTTTTTTTTTTTTTCCAAAATCAGACTTGACACCAGAGAGGCTGAATACCGCACTGAGTCAATGCTGTCTTAGCCTCTCTGGTGGCAACACTCTGTCTGATTTTGGATTTTTTTTTTTTTTTTTTCCAAAATCAGACTTGACACCAGAGAGGCTGAATACCGCACTGAGTCAATGCGGTCTTAGCCTCTCTGGTGTCAACACTCTGTCTGATTTTGGATTTTTTTTTTTTTTTCCAAAGTCAGACTTGACACCAGAGAGGCTGAATACCGCACTGAGTCAATGCGGTCTTAGCCTCTCTGGTCTCAACACTCTGTCTGATTTTGGATTTTTTTTTTTTTTTTTCCAAAATCAGACTTGACACCAGAGAGGCTGAATACCGCACTGAGTCAATGCGGTCTTAGCCTCTCTGGTCTCAACACTCTGTCTGATTTTGGATTTTTTTTTTTTTTTTTTCCAAAATCAGACTTGACACCAGAGAGGCTGAATACCGCACTGAGTCAATGCGGTCTTAGCCTCTCTGGTGTCAACACTCTGTCTGATTTTGGATTTTTTTTTTTTTTTCCAAAATCAGACTTGACACCAGAGAGGCTGAATACCGCACTGAGTCAATGCGGTCTTAGCCTCTCTGGTGTCAACACTCTGTCTGATTTTGGATTTTTTTTTTTTTTTTTCCAAAATCAGACTTGACACCAGAGAGGCTGAATACTGCACTGAGTCAATGCGGTCTTAGCCTCTCTGGTCTCAACACTCTGTCTGATTTTGGATTTTTTTTTTTTTTTTTCCAAAATCAGACTTGACACCAGAGAGGCTGAATACCGCACTGAGTCAATGCGGTCTTAGCCTCTCTGGTGTCAACACTCTGTCTGATTTTGGATTTTTTTTTTTTTTCCAAAATCAGACTTGACACCAGAGAGGCTGAATACCGCACTGAGTCAATGCGGTCTTAGCCTCTCTGGTCTCAACACTCTGTCTGATTTTGGATTTTTTTTTTTTCTTTTTCCAAAATCAGACTTGACACCAGAGAGGCTGAATACCGCACTGAGTCAATGCGGTCTTAGCCTCTCTGGTGTCAACACTCTGTCTGATTTTGGATTTTTTTTTTTTTTTTCCAAAGTCAGACTTGACACCAGAGAGGCTGAATACCGCACTGAGTCAATGCGGTCTTAGCCTCTCTGGTGTCAACACTCTGTCTGATTTTGGATTTTTTTTTTTTTTTTCCAAAATCAGACTTGACACCAGAGAGGCTGAATACCGCACTGAGTCAATGCGGTCTTAGCCTCTCTGGTCTCAACACTCTGTCTGATTTTGGATTTTTTTTTTTTTTTTTTTCCAAAATCAGACTTGACACCAGAGAGGCTGAATACCGCACTGAGTCAATGCGGTCTTAGCCTCTCTGGTGTCAACACTCTGTCTGATTTTGGATTTTTTTTTTTTTTTTCCAAAATCAGACTTGACACCAGAGAGGCTGAATACCGCACTGAGTCAATGCGGTCTTAGCCTCTCTGGTGTCAACACTCTGTCTGATTTTGGATTTTATTTATTTTTTTTCCAAAATCAGACTTGACACCAGAGAGGCTGAATACCGCACTGAGTCAATGCGGTCTTAGCCTCTCTGGTCTCAACACTCTGTCTGATTTTGGATTTTTTTTTTTTTTTTTCCAAAATCAGACTTGACACCAGAGAGGCTGAATACCGCACTGAGTCAATGCGGTCTTAGCCTCTCTGGTGTCAACACTCTGTCTGATTTTGGATTTTTTTTTTTTTTTTCCAAAATCAGACTTGACACCAGAGAGGCTGAATACCGCACTGAGTCAATGCGGTCTTAGCCTCTCTGGTGTCAACACTCTGTCTGATTTTGGATTTTTTTTTTTTTTTTTCCAAAATCAGACTTGACACCAGAGAGGCTGAATACCGCACTGAGTCAATGCGGTCTTAGCCTCTCTGGTCTCAACACTCTGTCTGATTTTGGATTTTTTTTTTTTTTTTTTCCCAAAATCAGACTTGACACCAGAGAGGCTGAATACCGCACTGAGTCAATGCGGTCTTAGCCTCTCTGGTGTCAACACTCTGTCTGATTTTGGATTTTTTTTTTTTTTTTCCAAAATCAGACTTGACACCAGAGAGGCTGAATACCGCACTGAGTCAATGCGGGTCTTAGCCTCTCTGGTGCTCAACACTCTGTCTGATTTTGGATTTTTTTTTTTATTTTTTTTTTTCCAAAATCAGACTTGACACCAGAGAGGCTGAATACCGCACTGAGTCAATGCGGTCTTAGCCTCTCTGGTGTCAACACTCTGTCTGATTTTGGATTTTTTTTTTTTTTTTCCAAAATCAGACTTGACACCAGAGAGGCTGAATACCGCACTGAGTCAATGCGGTCTTAGCCTCTCTGGTCTCAACACTCTGTCTGATTTTGGATTTTTTTTTTTTTTTTTCCAAAATCAGACTTGACACCAGAGAGGCTGAATACCGCACTGAGTCAATGCGGTCTTAGCCTCTCTGGTGTCAACACTCTGTCTGATTTTGGATTTTTTTTTTTTTTTTTCCAAAATCAGACTTGACACCAGAGAGGCTGAATACCGCACTGAGTCAATGCGGGTCTTAGCCTCTCTGGTGTCAACACTCTGTCTGATTTTGGATTTTTTTTTTTTTTTTCCAAAATCAGACTTGACACCAGAGAGGCTGAATACCGCACTGAGTCAATGCGGTCTTAGCCTCTCTGGTCTCAACACTCTGTCTGATTTTGGATTTTTTTTTTTTTTTCAAAATCAGACTTGACACCAGATAGGCTGAATACCGCACTGAGTCAATGCGGTCTTAGCCTCTCTGGTGCTCAACACTCTGTCTGATTTTGGATTTTTTTTTTTTTTTTTTCCAAAATCAGACTTGACACCAGAGAGGCTGAATACCGCACTGAGTCAATGCGGTCTTAGCCTCTCTGGTGTCAACACTCTGTCTGATTTTGGATTTTTTTTTTTTTTTTCCAAAATCAGACTTGACACCAGATAGGCTGAATACCGCACTGAGTCAATGCGGTCTTAGCCTCTCTGGTGTCAACACTCTGTCTGATTTTGGATTTTTTTTTTTTTTTTTCCAAAATCAGACTTGACACCAGAGAGGCTGAATACCGCACTGAGTCAATGCGGTCTTAGCCTCTCTGGTCTCAACACTCTGTCTGATTTTGGATTTTTTTTTTTTTTTTTCCAAAATCAGACTTGACACCAGAGAGGCTGAATACCGCACTGAGTCAATGCGGTCTTAGCCTCTCTGGTGTCAACACTCTGTCTGATTTTGGATTTTTTTTTTTTTTTTCCAAAATCAGACTTGACACCAGATAGGCTGAATACCGCACTGAGTCAATGCGGTCTTAGCCTCTCTGGTCTCAACACTCTGTCTGATTTTGGATTTTTTTTTTTTTTTTTTTTTCCAAAATCAGACTTGACACCAGAGAGGCTGAATACCGCACTGAGTCAATGCGGTCTTAGCCTCTCTGGTGTCAACACTCTGTCTGATTTTGGATTTTGTTTTTTTTTTTTTCCAAAATCAGACTTGACACCAGAGAGGCTGAATACCGCACTGAGTCAATGCGGTCTTAGCCTCTCTGGTGTCAACACTCTGTCTGATTTTGGATTTTTTTTTTTTTTTTTCCAAAATCAGACTTGACACCAGAGAGGCTGAATACCGCACTGAGTCAATGCGGTCTTAGCCTCTCTGGTCTCAACACTCTGTCTGATTTTGGATTTTTTTTTTTTTTTTTTTCCAAAATCAGACTTGACACCAGAGAGGCTGAATACCGCACTGAGTCAATGCGGTCTTAGCCTCTCTGGTGTCAACACTCTGTCTGATTTTGGATTTTTTTTTTTTTTTTTTCCAAAATCAGACTTGACACCAGAGAGGCTGAATACCGCACTGAGTCAATGCGGTCTTAGCCTCTCTGGTGTCAACACTCTGTCTGATTTTGGATTTTTTTTTTTTTCCAAAGTCAGACTTGACACCAGAGAGGCTGAATACCGCACTGAGTCAATGCGGTCTTAGCCTCTCTGGTCTCAACACTCTGTCTGATTTTGGATTTTTTTTTTTTTTTTTCTAAAATCAGACTTGACACCAGAGAGGCTGAATACCGCACTGAGTCAATGCGGTCTTAGCCTCTCTGGTGTCAACACTCTGTCTGATTTTGGATTTTTTTTTTTTTTTCCAAAATCAGACTTGACACCAGAGAGGCTGAATACCGCACTGAGTCAATGCGGTCTTAGCCTCTCTGGTGTCAACACTCTGTCTGATTTTGGATTTTTTTTTTTTTTCAAAATCAGACTTGACACCAGAGAGGCTGAATACCGCACTGAGTCAATGCGGTCTTAGCCTCTCTGGTGTCAACACTCTGTCTGATTTTGGATTTTTTTTTTTTTTTTCCAAAATCAGACTTGACACCAGAGAGGCTGAATACCGCACTGAGTCAATGCGGTCTTAGCCTCTCTGGTGTCAACACTCTGTCTGATTTTGGATTTTTTTTTTTTTTTTCCAAAATCAGACTTGACACCAGAGAGGCTGAATACCGCACTGAGTCAATGCGGTCTTAGCCTCTCTGGTCTCAACACTCTGTCTGATTTTGGATTTTTTTTTTTTTTTCCAAAATCAGACTTGACACCAGAGAGGCTGAATACCGCACTGAGTCAATGCGGTCTTAGCCTCTCTGGTCTCAACACTCTGTCTGATTTTGGATTTTTTTTTTTTTTTCCAAAATCAGACTTGACACCAGATAGGCTGAATACCGCACTGAGTCAATGCGGTCTTAGCCTCTCTGGTCTCAACACTCTGTCTGATTTTGGATTTTTTTTTTTTTTTTTTTCCAAAATCAGACTTGACACCAGAGAGGCTGAATACCGCACTGAGTCAATGCGGTCTTAGCCTCTCTGGTGTCAACACTCTGTCTGATTTTGGATTTTTTTTTTTTTCCAAAATCAGACTTGACACCAGAGAGGCTGAATACCGCACTGAGTCAATGCGGTCTTAGCCTCTCTGGTCTCAACACTGTCTGATTTTGGATTTTGGATTTTTTTTTTTTTTCCAAAATCAGACTTGACACCAGAGAGGCTGAATACCGCACTGAGTCAATGCTGTCTTAGCCTCTCTGGTGGCAACACTCTGTCTGATTTTGGATTTTTTTTTTTTTTTTCCAAAATCAGACTTGACACCAGAGAGGCTGAATACCGCACTGAGTCAATGCGGTCTTAGCCTCTCTGGTGTCAACACTCTGTCTGATTTTGGATTTTTTTTTTTTTCCAAAATCAGACTTGACACCAGAGAGGCTGAATACCGCACTGAGTCAATGCGGTCTTAGCCTCTCTGGTCTCAACACTGTCTGATTTTTGATTTTTGATTTTTTTTTTTTTCCAAAATCAGACTTGACACCAGAGAGGCTGAATACCGCACTGAGTCAATGCTGTCTTAGCCTCTCTGGTGGCAACACTCTGTCTGATTTTGGATTTTTTTTTTTTTTTTTCCAAAATCAGACTTGACACCAGAGAGGCTGAATACCGCACTGAGTCAATGCGGTCTTAGCCTCTCTGGTGTCAACACTCTGTCTGATTTTGGATTTTTTTTTTTTTTCCAAAGTCAGACTTGACACCAGAGAGGCTGAATACCGCACTGAGTCAATGCGGTCTTAGCCTCTCTGGTCTCAACACTCTGTCTGATTTTGGATTTTTTTTTTTTTTTTTCCAAAATCAGACTTGACACCAGAGAGGCTGAATACCGCACTGAGTCAATGCGGTCTTAGCCTCTCTGGTCTCAACACTCTGTCTGATTTTGGATTTTTTTTTTTTTTTTCCAAAATCAGACTTGACACCAGAGAGGCTGAATACCGCACTGAGTCAATGCGGTCTTAGCCTCTCTGGTGTCAACACTCTGTCTGATTTTGGATTTTTTTTTTTTTTTCCAAAATCAGACTTGACACCAGAGAGGCTGAATACCGCACTGAGTCAATGCGGTCTTAGCCTCTCTGGTGTCAACACTCTGTCTGATTTTGGATTTTTTTTTTTTTTTTTCCAAAATCAGACTTGACACCAGAGAGGCTGAATACTGCACTGAGTCAATGCGGTCTTAGCCTCTCTGGTCTCAACACTCTGTCTGATTTTGGATTTTTTTTTTTTTTTTTCCAAAATCAGACTTGACACCAGAGAGGCTGAATACCGCACTGAGTCAATGCGGTCTTAGCCTCTCTGGTGTCAACACTCTGTCTGATTTTGGATTTTTTTTTTTTTCCAAAATCAGACTTGACACCAGAGAGGCTGAATACCGCACTGAGTCAATGCGGTCTTAGCCTCTCTGGTCTCAACACTCTGTCTGATTTTGGATTTTTTTTTTCTTTTCCAAAATCAGACTTGACACCAGAGAGGCTGAATACCGCACTGAGTCAATGCGGTCTTAGCCTCTCTGGTGTCAACACTCTGTCTGATTTTGGATTTTTTTTTTTTTTCCAAAGTCAGACTTGACACCAGAGAGGCTGAATACCGCACTGAGTCAATGCGGTCTTAGCCTCTCTGGTGTCAACACTCTGTCTGATTTTGGATTTTTTTTTTTTTTTTTCCAAAATCAGACTTGACACCAGAGAGGCTGAATACCGCACTGAGTCAATGCGGTCTTAGCCTCTCTGGTCTCAACACTCTGTCTGATTTTGGATTTTTTTTTTTTTTTTCCAAAATCAGACTTGACACCAGAGAGGCTGAATACCGCACTGAGTCAATGCGGTCTTAGCCTCTCTGGTGTCAACACTCTGTCTGATTTTGGATTTTTTTTTTTTTTTTCCAAAATCAGACTTGACACCAGAGAGGCTGAATACCGCACTGAGTCAATGCGGTCTTAGCCTCTCTGGTGTCAACACTCTGTCTGATTTTGGATTTTTTTTTTTTTTTTTCCAAAATCAGACTTGACACCAGAGAGGCTGAATACCGCACTGAGTCAATGCGGTCTTAGCCTCTCTGGTCTCAACACTCTGTCTGATTTTGGATTTTTTTTTTTTTTTTTCCAAAATCAGACTTGACACCAGAGAGGCTGAATACCGCACTGAGTCAATGCGGTCTTAGCCTCTCTGGTGTCAACACTCTGTCTGATTTTGGATTTTTTTTTTTTTTTTCCAAAATCAGACTTGACACCAGAGAGGCTGAATACCGCACTGAGTCAATGCGGTCTTAGCCTCTCTGGTGTCAACACTCTGTCTGATTTTGGATTTTTTTTTTTTTTTTTCCAAAATCAGACTTGACACCAGAGAGGCTGAATACCGCACTGAGTCAATGCGGTCTTAGCCTCTCTGGTCTCAACACTCTGTCTGATTTTGGATTTTTTTTTTTTTTTTCCCAAAATCAGACTTGACACCAGAGAGGCTGAATACCGCACTGAGTCAATGCGGTCTTAGCCTCTCTGGTGTCAACACTCTGTCTGATTTTGGATTTTTTTTTTTTTTTCCAAAATCAGACTTGACACCAGAGAGGCTGAATACCGCACTGAGTCAATGCGGTCTTAGCCTCTCTGGTCTCAACACTCTGTCTGATTTTGGATTTTTTTTTTTTTTTTTTTCCAAAATCAGACTTGACACCAGAGAGGCTGAATACCGCACTGAGTCAATGCGGTCTTAGCCTCTCTGGTGTCAACACTCTGTCTGATTTTTGATTTTTTTTTTTTTTTTTCCAAAATCAGACTTGACACCAGAGAGGCTGAATACCGCACTGAGTCAATGCGGTCTTAGCCTCTCTGGTCTCAACACTCTGTCTGATTTTGGATTTTTTTTTTTTTTTTCCAAAATCAGACTTGACACCAGAGAGGCTGAATACCGCACTGAGTCAATGCGGTCTTAGCCTCTCTGGTGTCAACACTCTGTCTGATTTTGGATTTTTTTTTTTTTTTCCAAAATCAGACTTGACACCAGAGAGGCTGAATACCGCACTGAGTCAATGCGGTCTTAGCCTCTCTGGTCTCAACACTCTGTCTGATTTTGGATTTTTTTTTTTTTTTTCTAAAATCAGACTTGACACCAGAGAGGCTGAATACCGCACTGAGTCAATGCGGTCTTAGCCTCTCTGGTGTCAACACTCTGTCTGATTTTGGATTTTTTTTTTTTCCAAAATCAGACTTGACACCAGAGAGGCTGAATACCGCACTGAGTCAATCCGGTCTTAGCCTCTCTGGTCTCAACACTCTGTCTGATTTTGGATTTTTTTTTTCTTTTCCAAAATCAGACTTGACACCAGAGAGGCTGAATACCGCACTGAGTCAATGCGGTCTTAGCCTCTCTGGTGTCAACACTCTGTCTGATTTTGGATTTTTTTTTTTTTTCCAAAGTCAGACTTGACACCAGAGAGGCTGAATACCGCACTGAGTCAATGCGGTCTTAGCCTCTCTGGTCTCAACACTCTGTCTGATTTTGGATTTTTTTTTTTTTTTTCCAAAATCAGACTTGACACCAGAGAGGCTGAATACCGCACTGAGTCAATGCGGTCTTAGCCTCTCTGGTCTCAACACTCTGTCTGATTTTGGATTTTTTTTTTTTTTTTTCCAAAATCAGACTTGACACCAGAGAGGCTGAATACCGCACTGAGTCAATGCGGTCTTAGCCTCTCTGGTGTCAACACTCTGTCTGATTTTGGATTTTTTTTTTTTTTCCAAAATCAGACTTGACACCAGAGAGGCTGAATACCGCACTGAGTCAATGCGGTCTTAGCCTCTCTGGTGTCAACACTCTGTCTGATTTTGGATTTTTTTTTTTTTTTTTCCAAAATCAGACTTGACACCAGAGAGGCTGAATACCGCACTGAGTCAATGCGGTCTTAGCCTCTCTGGTCTCAACACTCTGTCTGATTTTGGATTTTTTTTTTTTTTTTTCCAAAATCAGACTTGACACCAGAGAGGCTGAATACCGCACTGAGTCAATGCGGTCTTAGCCTCTCTGGTGTCAACACTCTGTCTGATTTTGGATTTTTTTTTTTTTTCCAAAATCAGACTTGACACCAGAGAGGCTGAATACCGCACTGAGTCAATGCGGTCTTAGCCTCTCTGGTGTCAACACTCTGTCTGATTTTGGATTTTTTTTTTTTTTTTCCAAAATCAGACTTGACACCAGAGAGGCTGAATACCGCACTGAGTCAATGCGGTCTTAGCCTCTCTGGTCTCAACACTCTGTCTGATTTTGGATTTTTTTTTTTTTTTTTCCAAAATCAGACTTGACACCAGAGAGGCTGAATACCGCACTGAGTCAATGCGGTCTTAGCCTCTCTGGTGTCAACACTCTGTCTGATTTTGGATTTTTTTTTTTTCCAAAATCAGACTTGACACCAGAGAGGCTGAATACCGCACTGAGTCAATGCGGTCTTAGCCTCTCTGGTCTCAACACTGTCTGATTTTGGATTTTGGATTTTTTTTTTTTTTTCCAAAATCAGACTTGACACCAGAGAGGCTGAATACCGCACTGAGTCAATGCTGTCTTAGCCTCTCTGGTGGCAACACTCTGTCTGATTTTGGATTTTTTTTTTTTTTTTCCAAAATCAGACTTGACACCAGAGAGGCTGAATACCGCACTGAGTCAATGCGGTCTTAGCCTCTCTGGTGTCAACACTCTGTCTGATTTTGGATTTTTTTTTTTTTCCAAAATCAGACTTGACACCAGAGAGGCTGAATACCGCACTGAGTCAATGCGGTCTTAGCCTCTCTGGTCTCAACACTGTCTGATTTTGGATTTTTTTTTTTTTTTTCCAAAATCAGACTTGACACCAGAGAGGCTGAATACCGCACTGAGTCAATGCTGTCTTAGCCTCTCTGGTGGCAACACTCTGTCTGATTTTGGATTTTTTTTTTTTTTTTCCAAAATCAGACTTGACACCAGAGAGGCTGAATACCGCACTGAGTCAATGCGGTCTTAGCCTCTCTGGTCTCAACACTCTGTCTGATTTTGGATTTTTTTTTTCTTTTCCAAAATCAGACTTGACACCAGAGAGGCTGAATACCGCACTGAGTCAATGCGGTCTTAGCCTCTCTGGTGTCAACACTCTGTCTGATTTTGGATTTTTTTTTTTTTTTCAAAGTCAGACTTGACACCAGAGAGGCTGAATACCGCACTGAGTCAATGCGGTCTTAGCCTCTCTGGTCTCAACACTCTGTCTGATTTTGGATTTTTTTTTTTTTTTCCAAAATCAGACTTGACACCAGAGAGGCTGAATACCGCACTGAGTCAATGCGGTCTTAGCCTCTCTGGTCTCAACACTCTGTCTGATTTTGGATTTTTTTTTTTTTTTTCCAAAATCAGACTTGACACCAGAGAGGCTGAATACCGCACTGAGTCAATGCGGTCTTAGCCTCTCTGGTGTCAACACTCTGTCTGATTTTGGATTTTTTTTTTTTCTTTTCCAAAATCAGACTTGACACCAGAGAGGCTGAATACCGCACTGAGTCAATGCGGTCTTAGCCTCTCTGGTCTCAACACTCTGTCTGATTTTGGATTTTTTTTTTTTTTTCCAAAATCAGACTTGACACCAGATAGGCTGAATACCGCACTGAGTCAATGCGGTCTTAGCCTCTCTGGTCTCAACACTCTGTCTGATTTTGGATTTTTTTTTTTTTTTTTTTCCAAAATCAGACTTGACACCAGAGAGGCTGAATACCGCACTGAGTCAATGCGGTCTTAGCCTCTCTGGTGTCAACACTCTGTCTGATTTTGGATTTTTTTTTTTTCCAAAATCAGACTTGACACCAGAGAGGCTGAATACCGCACTGAGTCAATGCGGTCTTAGCCTCTCTGGTCTCAACACTGTCTGATTTTGGATTTTGGATTTTTTTTTTTTTTCCAAAATCAGACTTGACACCAGAGAGGCTGAATACCGCACTGAGTCAATGCTGTCTTAGCCTCTCTGGTGGCAACACTCTGTCTGATTTTGGATTTTTTTTTTTTTTTTCCAAAATCAGACTTGACACCAGAGAGGCTGAATACCGCACTGAGTCAATGCGGTCTTAGCCTCTCTGGTGTCAACACTCTGTCTGATTTTGGATTTTTTTTTTTTCCAAAATCAGACTTGACACCAGAGAGGCTGAATACCGCACTGAGTCAATGCGGTCTTAGCCTCTCTGGTCTCAACACTGTCTGATTTTGGATTTTGGATTTTTTTTTTTTTTCCAAAATCAGACTTGACACCAGAGAGGCTGAATACCGCACTGAGTCAATGCTGTCTTAGCCTCTCTGGTGGCAACACTCTGTCTGATTTTGGATTTTTTTTTTTTTTTTCCAAAATCAGACTTGACACCAGAGAGGCTGAATACCGCACTGAGTCAATGCGGTCTTAGCCTCTCTGGTCTCAACACTCTGTCTGATTTTGGATTTTTTTTTTCTTTTCCAAAATCAGACTTGACACCAGAGAGGCTGAATACCGCACTGAGTCAATGCGGTCTTAGCCTCTCTGGTGTCAACACTCTGTCTGATTTTGGATTTTTTTTTTTTTTTCAAAGTCAGACTTGACACCAGAGAGGCTGAATACCGCACTGAGTCAATGCGGTCTTAGCCTCTCTGGTCTCAACACTCTGTCTGATTTTGGATTTTTTTTTTTTTTCCAAAATCAGACTTGACACCAGAGAGGCTGAATACCGCACTGAGTCAATGCGGTCTTAGCCTCTCTGGTCTCAACACTGTCTGATTTTGGATTTTTTTTTTTTTTTTCCAAAATCAGACTTGACACCAGAGAGGCTGAATACCGCACTGAGTCAATGCGGTCTTAGCCTCTCTGGTGTCAACACTCTGTCTGATTTTGGATTTTTTTTTTTTTTTCCAAAATCAGACTTGACACCAGAGAGGCTGAATACCGCACTGAGTCAATGCGGTCTTAGCCTCTCTGGTGTCAACACTCTGTCTGATTTTGGATTTTTTTTTTTTTTTTTTCAAAAATCAGACTTGACACCAGATAGGCTGAATACCGCACTGAGTCAATGCGGTCTTAGCCTCTCTGGTCTCAACACTCTGTCTGATTTTGGATTTTTTTTTTTTTTTTTTTCCAAAATCAGACTTGACACCAGAGAGGCTGAATACCGCACTGAGTCAATGCGGTCTTAGCCTCTCTGGTGTCAACACTCTGTCTGATTTTGGATTTTTTTTTTTTTCCAAAATCAGACTTGACACCAGAGAGGCTGAATACCGCACTGAGTCAATGCAGTCTTAGCCTCTCTGGTCTCAACACTGTCTGATTTTGGATTTTTGATTTTTTTTTTTTTTCCAAAATCAGACTTGACACCAGAGAGGCTGAATACCGCACTGAGTCAATGCTGTCTTAGCCTCTCTGGTGGCAACACTCTGTCTGATTTTGGATTTTTTTTTTTTTTTTCCAAAATCAGACTTGACACCAGAGAGGCTGAATACCGCACTGAGTCAATGCGGTCTTAGCCTCTCTGGTGTCAACACTCTGTCTGATTTTGGATTTTTTTTTTTTCCAAAATCAGACTTGACACCAGAGAGGCTGAATACCGCACTGAGTCAATGCGGTCTTAGCCTCTCTGGTCTCAACACTGTCTGATTTTGGATTTTGGATTTTTTTTTTTTTTCCAAAATCAGACTTGACACCAGAGAGGCTGAATACCGCACTGAGTCAATGCTGTCTTAGCCTCTCTGGTGGCAACACTCTGTCTGATTTTGGATTTTTTTTTTTTTTTTCCAAAATCAGACTTGACACCAGAGAGGCTGAATACCGCACTGAGTCAATGCGGTCTTAGCCTCTCTGGTCTCAACACTCTGTCTGATTTTGGATTTTTTTTTTCTTTTCCAAAATCAGACTTGACACCAGAGAGGCTGAATACCGCACTGAGTCAATGCGGTCTTAGCCTCTCTGGTCTCAACACTCTGTCTGATTTTGGATTTTTTTTTTTTTTTCCAAAATCAGACTTGACACCAGAGAGGCTGAATACCGCACTGAGTCAATGCGGTCTTAGCCTCTCTGGTCTCAACACTCTGTCTGATTTTGGATTTTTTTTTTTTTTTTCCAAAATCAGACTTGACACCAGAGAGGCTGAATACCGCACTGAGTCAATGCGGTCTTAGCCTCTCTGGTGTCAACACTCTGTCTGATTTTGGATTTTTTTTTTTTTTTCCAAAATCAGACTTGACACCAGAGAGGCTGAATACCGCACTGAGTCAATGCGGTCTTAGCCTCTCTGGTGTCAACACTCTGTCTGATTTTGGATTTTTTTTTTTTTTTTTTCAAAAATCAGACTTGACACCAGAGAGGCTGAATACCGCACTGAGTCAATGCGGTCTTAGCCTCTCTGGTCTCAACACTCTGTCTGATTTTGGATTTTTTTTTTTTTTTTTCCAAAATCAGACTTGACACCAGAGAGGCTGAATACCGCACTGACTCAATGCGGTCTTAGCCTCTCTGGTCTCAACACTCTGTCTGATTTTGGATTTTTTTCTTTTTTTCTAAAATCAGACTTGACACCAGAGAGGCTGAATACCGCACTGAGTCAATGCGGTCTTAGCCTCTCTGGTGTCAACACTCTGTCTGATTTTGGATTTTTTTTTTTTTTTTTCAAAAATCAGACTTGACACCAGAGAGGCTGAATACCGCACTGAGTCAATGCGGTCTTAGCCTCTCTGGTGTCAACACTCTGTCTGATTTTGGATTTTTTTTTTTTTCCAAAGTCAGACTTGACACCAGAGAGGCTGAATACCGCACTGAGTCAATGCGGTCTTAGCCTCTCTGGTCTCAACACTCTGTCTGATTTTGGATTTTTTTTTTTTTTTTCTAAAATCAGACTTGACACCAGAGAGGCTGAATACCGCACTGAGTCAATGCGGTCTTAGCCTCTCTGGTGTCAACACTCTGTCTGATTTTGGATTTTTTTTTTTTTCCAAAATCAGACTTGACACCAGAGAGGCTGAATACCGCACTGAGTCAATGCGGTCTTAGCCTCTCTGGTGTCAACACTCTGTCTGATTTTGGATTTTTTTTTTTTTTCAAAAATCAGACTTGACACCAGAGAGGCTGAATACCGCACTAAGTCAATGCGGTCTTAGCCTCTCTGGTGTCAACACTCTGTCTGATTTTGGATTTTTTTTTTTTTTTTCCAAAATCAGACTTGACACCAGAGAGGCTGAATACCGCACTGAGTCAATGCGGTCTTAGCCTCTCTGGTGTCAACACTCTGTCTGATTTTGGATTTTTTTTTTTTTTTCAAAGTCAGACTTGACACCAGAGAGGCTGAATACCGCACTGAGTCAATGCGGTCTTAGCCTCTCTGGTCTCAACACTCTGTCTGATTTTGGATTTTTTTTTTTTTTCCAAAATCAGACTTGACACCAGAGAGGCTGAATACCGCACTGAGTCAATGCGGTCTTAGCCTCTCTGGTCTCAACACTGTCTGATTTTGGATTTTTTTTTTTTTTTTCCAAAATCAGACTTGACACCAGAGAGGCTGAATACCGCACTGAGTCAATGCGGTCTTAGCCTCTCTGGTGTCAACACTCTGTCTGATTTTGGATTTTTTTTTTTTTTTCCAAAATCAGACTTGACACCAGAGAGGCTGAATACCGCACTGAGTCAATGCGGTCTTAGCCTCTCTGGTGTCAACACTCTGTCTGATTTTGGATTTTTTTTTTTTTTTTTTCAAAAATCAGACTTGACACCAGATAGGCTGAATACCGCACTGAGTCAATGCGGTCTTAGCCTCTCTGGTCTCAACACTCTGTCTGATTTTGGATTTTTTTTTTTTTTTTTTTCCAAAATCAGACTTGACACCAGAGAGGCTGAATACCGCACTGAGTCAATGCGGTCTTAGCCTCTCTGGTGTCAACACTCTGTCTGATTTTGGATTTTTTTTTTTTCCAAAATCAGACTTGACACCAGAGAGGCTGAATACCGCACTGAGTCAATGCAGTCTTAGCCTCTCTGGTCTCAACACTGTCTGATTTTGGATTTTGGATTTTTTTTTTTTTTCCAAAATCAGACTTGACACCAGAGAGGCTGAATACCGCACTGAGTCAATGCTGTCTTAGCCTCTCTGGTGGCAACACTCTGTCTGATTTTGGATTTTTTTTTTTTTTTTCCAAAATCAGACTTGACACCAGAGAGGCTGAATACCGCACTGAGTCAATGCGGTCTTAGCCTCTCTGGTGTCAACACTCTGTCTGATTTTGGATTTTTTTTTTTTCCAAAATCAGACTTGACACCAGAGAGGCTGAATACCGCACTGAGTCAATGCGGTCTTAGCCTCTCTGGTCTCAACACTGTCTGATTTTGGATTTTGGATTTTTTTTTTTTTTCCAAAATCAGACTTGACACCAGAGAGGCTGAATACCGCACTGAGTCAATGCTGTCTTAGCCTCTCTGGTGGCAACACTCTGTCTGATTTTGGATTTTTTTTTTTTTTTTCCAAAATCAGACTTGACACCAGAGAGGCTGAATACCGCACTGAGTCAATGCGGTCTTAGCCTCTCTGGTCTCAACACTCTGTCTGATTTTGGATTTTTTTTTTCTTTTCCAAAATCAGACTTGACACCAGAGAGGCTGAATACCGCACTGAGTCAATGCGGTCTTAGCCTCTCTGGTGTCAACACTCTGTCTGATTTTGGATTTTTTTTTTTTTTTCAAAGTCAGACTTGACACCAGAGAGGCTGAATACCGCACTGAGTCAATGCGGTCTTAGCCTCTCTGGTCTCAACACTCTGTCTGATTCTGGATTTTTTTTTTTTTTTTCCAAAATCAGACTTGACACCAGAGAGGCTGAATACCGCACTGAGTCAATGCGGTCTTAGCCTCTCTGGTCTCAACACTCTGTCTGATTTTGGATTTTTTTTTTTTTTTTCCAAAATCAGACTTGACACCAGAGAGGCTGAATACCGCACTGAGTCAATGCGGTCTTAGCCTCTCTGGTGTCAACACTCTGTCTGATTTTGGATTTTTTTTTTTTTTTCCAAAATCAGACTTGACACCAGAGAGGCTGAATACCGCACTGAGTCAATGCGGTCTTAGCCTCTCTGGTGTCAACACTCTGTCTGATTTTGGATTTTTTTTTTTTTTTTTTCAAAAATCAGACTTGACACCAGAGAGGCTGAATACCGCACTGAGTCAATGCGGTCTTAGCCTCTCTGGTCTCAACACTCTGTCTGATTTTGGATTTTTTTTTTTTTTTTTCCAAAATCAGACTTGACACCAGAGAGGCTGAATACCGCACTGACTCAATGCGGTCTTAGCCTCTCTGGTCTCAACACTCTGTCTGATTTTGGATTTTTTTCTTTTTTTCTAAAATCAGACTTGACACCAGAGAGGCTGAATACCGCACTGAGTCAATGCGGTCTTAGCCTCTCTGGTGTCAACACTCTGTCTGATTTTGGATTTTTTTTTTTTTTTTTCAAAAATCAGACTTGACACCAGAGAGGCTGAATACCGCACTGAGTCAATGCGGTCTTAGCCTCTCTGGTGTCAACACTCTGTCTGATTTTGGATTTTTTTTTTTTTCCAAAGTCAGACTTGACACCAGAGAGGCTGAATACCGCACTGAGTCAATGCGGTCTTAGCCTCTCTGGTCTCAACACTCTGTCTGATTTTGGATTTTTTTTTTTTTTTTCTAAAATCAGACTTGACACCAGAGAGGCTGAATACCGCACTGAGTCAATGCGGTCTTAGCCTCTCTGGTGTCAACACTCTGTCTGATTTTGGATTTTTTTTTTTTTCCAAAATCAGACTTGACACCAGAGAGGCTGAATACCGCACTGAGTCAATGCGGTCTTAGCCTCTCTGGTGTCAACACTCTGTCTGATTTTGGATTTTTTTTTTTTTTCAAAAATCAGACTTGACACCAGAGAGGCTGAATACCGCACTAAGTCAATGCGGTCTTAGCCTCTCTGGTGTCAACACTCTGTCTGATTTTGGATTTTTTTTTTTTTTTTCCAAAATCAGACTTGACACCAGAGAGGCTGAATACCGCACTGAGTCAATGCGGTCTTAGCCTCTCTGGTGTCAACACTCTGTCTGATTTTGGATTTTTTTTTTTTTTTTTCCAAAATCAGACTTGACACCAGAGAGGCTGAATACCGCACTGAGTCAATGCGGTCTTAGCCTCTCTGGTCTCAACACTCTGTCTGATTTTGGATTTTTTTTTTTTTTTTTCCAAAATCAGACTTGACACCAGAGAGGCTGAATACCGCACTGAGTCAATGCGGTCTTAGCCTCTCTGGTCTCAACACTCTGTCTGATTTTGGATTTTTTTTTTTTTTTCCAAAATCAGACTTGACACCAGATAGGCTGAATACCGCACTGAGTCAATGCGGTCTTAGCCTCTCTGGTCTCAACACTCTGTCTGATTTTGGATTTTTTTTTTTTTTTTTTTCCAAAATCAGACTTGACACCAGAGAGGCTGAATACCGCACTGAGTCAATGCGGTCTTAGCCTCTCTGGTGTCAACACTCTGTCTGATTTTGGATTTTTTTTTTTTCCAAAATCAGACTTGACACCAGAGAGGCTGAATACCGCACTGAGTCAATGCGGTCTTAGCCTCTCTGGTCTCAACACTGTCTGATTTTGGATTTTGGATTTTTTTTTTTTTTCCAAAATCAGACTTGACACCAGAGAGGCTGAATACCGCACTGAGTCAATGCTGTCTTAGCCTCTCTGGTGGCAACACTCTGTCTGATTTTGGATTTTTTTTTTTTTTTTCCAAAATCAGACTTGACACCAGAGAGGCTGAATACCGCACTGAGTCAATGCGGTCTTAGCCTCTCTGGTGTCAACACTCTGTCTGATTTTGGATTTTTTTTTTTTCCAAAATCAGACTTGACACCAGAGAGGCTGAATACCGCACTGAGTCAATGCGGTCTTAGCCTCTCTGGTCTCAACACTGTCTGATTTTGGATTTTGGATTTTTTTTTTTTTTCCAAAATCAGACTTGACACCAGAGAGGCTGAATACCGCACTGAGTCAATGCTGTCTTAGCCTCTCTGGTGGCAACACTCTGTCTGATTTTGGATTTTTTTTTTTTTTTTCCAAAATCAGACTTGACACCAGAGAGGCTGAATACCGCACTGAGTCAATGCGGTCTTAGCCTCTCTGGTGTCAACACTCTGTCTGATTTTGGATTTTTTTTTTTTTTCCAAAGTCAGACTTGACACCAGAGAGGCTGAATACCGCACTGAGTCAATGCGGTCTTAGCCTCTCTGGTCTCAACACTCTGTCTGATTTTGGATTTTTTTTTTTTTTTTCCAAAATCAGACTTGACACCAGAGAGGCTGAATACCGCACTGAGTCAATGCGGTCTTAGCCTCTCTGGTCTCAACACTCTGTCTGATTTTGGATTTTTTTTTTTTTTTTCCAAAATCAGACTTGACACCAGAGAGGCTGAATACCGCACTGAGTCAATGCGGTCTTAGCCTCTCTGGTGTCAACACTCTGTCTGATTTTGGATTTTTTTTTTTTTTTTTCCAAAATCAGACTTGACACCAGAGAGGCTGAATACTGCACTGAGTCAATGCGGTCTTAGCCTCTCTGGTCTCAACACTCTGTCTGATTTTGGATTATTTTTTTTTTTTTTCCAAAATCAGACTTGACACCAGAGAGGCTGAATACCGCACTGAGTCAATGCGGTCTTAGCCTCTCTGGTGTCAACACTCTGTCTGATTTTGGATTTTTTTTTTTTCCAAAATCAGACTTGACACCAGAGAGGCTGAATACCGCACTGAGTCAATGCGGTCTTAGCCTCTCTGGTCTCAACACTCTGTCTGATTTTGGATTTTTTTTTTCTTTTCCAAAATCAGACTTGACACCAGAGAGGCTGAATACCGCACTGAGTCAATGCGGTCTTAGCCTCTCTGGTGTCAACACTCTGTCTGATTTTGGATTTTTTTTTTTTTTCCAAAGTCAGACTTGACACCAGAGAGGCTGAATACCGCACTGAGTCAATGCGGTCTTAGCCTCTCTGGTGTCAACACTCTGTCTGATTTTGGATTTTTTTTTTTTTTTTCCAAAATCAGACTTGACACCAGAGAGGCTGAATACCGCACTGAGTCAATGCGGTCTTAGCCTCTCTGGTGTCAACACTCTGTCTGATTTTGGATTTTTTTTTTTTTTTTTCCAAAATCAGACTTGACACCAGAGAGGCTGAATACCGCACTGAGTCAATGCGGTCTTAGCCTCTCTGGTCTCAACACTCTGTCTGATTTTGGATTTTTTTTTTTTTTCCCAAAATCAGACTTGACACCAGAGAGGCTGAATACCGCACTGAGTCAATGCGGTCTTAGCCTCTCTGGTGTCAACACTCTGTCTGATTTTGGATTTTTTTTTTTTTTTCCAAAATCAGACTTGACACCAGAGAGGCTGAATACCGCACTGAGTCAATGCGGTCTTAGCCTCTCTGGTCTCAACACTCTGTCTGATTTTGGATTTTTTTTTTTTTTTTTTTCCAAAATCAGACTTGACACCAGAGAGGCTGAATACCGCACTGAGTCAATGCGGTCTTAGCCTCTCTGGTGTCAACACTCTGTCTGATTTTGGATTTTTTTTTTTTTTTTTCCAAAATCAGACTTGACACCAGAGAGGCTGAATACCGCACTGAGTCAATGCGGTCTTAGCCTCTCTGGTCTCAACACTCTGTCTGATTTTGGATTTTTTTTTTTTTTTTCCAAAATCAGACTTGACACCAGAGAGGCTGAATACCGCACTGAGTCAATGCGGTCTTAGCCTCTCTGGTGTCAACACTCTGTCTGATTTTGGATTTTTTTTTTTTTTTCCAAAATCAGACTTGACACCAGAGAGGCTGAATACCGCACTGAGTCAATGCGGTCTTAGCCTCTCTGGTCTCAACACTCTGTCTGATTTTGGATTTTTTTTTTTTTTTTCTAAAATCAGACTTGACACCAGAGAGGCTGAATACCGCACTGAGTCAATGCGGTCTTAGCCTCTCTGGTGTCAACACTCTGTCTGATTTTGGATTTTTTTTTTTTCCAAAATCAGACTTGACACCAGAGAGGCTGAATACCGCACTGAGTCAATCCGGTCTTAGCCTCTCTGGTCTCAACACTCTGTCTGATTTTGGATTTTTTTTTTCTTTTCCAAAATCAGACTTGACACCAGAGAGGCTGAATACCGCACTGAGTCAATGCGGTCTTAGCCTCTCTGGTGTCAACACTCTGTCTGATTTTGGATTTTTTTTTTTTTTCCAAAGTCAGACTTGACACCAGAGAGGCTGAATACCGCACTGAGTCAATGCGGTCTTAGCCTCTCTGGTCTCAACACTCTGTCTGATTTTGGATTTTTTTTTTTTTTTTCCAAAATCAGACTTGACACCAGAGAGGCTGAATACCGCACTGAGTCAATGCGGTCTTAGCCTCTCTGGTCTCAACACTCTGTCTGATTCTGGATTTTTTTTTTTTTTTTTCCAAAATCAGACTTGACACCAGAGAGGCTGAATACCGCACTGAGTCAATGCGGTCTTAGCCTCTCTGGTGTCAACACTCTGTCTGATTTTGGATTTTTTTTTTTTTTCCAAAATCAGACTTGACACCAGAGAGGCTGAATACCGCACTGAGTCAATGCGGTCTTAGCCTCTCTGGTGTCAACACTCTGTCTGATTTTGGATTTTTTTTTTTTTTTTTCCAAAATCAGACTTGACACCAGAGAGGCTGAATACCGCACTGAGTCAATGCGGTCTTAGCCTCTCTGGTCTCAACACTCTGTCTGATTTTGGATTTTTTTTTTTTTTTTTCCAAAATCAGACTTGACACCAGAGAGGCTGAATACCGCACTGAGTCAATGCGGTCTTAGCCTCTCTGGTGTCAACACTCTGTCTGATTTTGGATTTTTTTTTTTTTTCCAAAATCAGACTTGACACCAGAGAGGCTGAATACCGCACTGAGTCAATGCGGTCTTAGCCTCTCTGGTGTCAACACTCTGTCTGATTTTGGATTTTTTTTTTTTTTTCCAAAATCAGACTTGACACCAGAGAGGCTGAATACCGCACTGAGTCAATGCGGTCTTAGCCTCTCTGGTCTCAACACTCTGTCTGATTTTGGATTTTTTTTTTTTTTTTCCAAAATCAGACTTGACACCAGAGAGGCTGAATACCGCACTGAGTCAATGCGGTCTTAGCCTCTCTGGTGTCAACACTCTTTCTGATTTTGGATTTTTTTTTTTTCCAAAATCAGACTTGACACCAGAGAGGCTGAATACCGCACTGAGTCAATGCGGTCTTAGCCTCTCTGGTCTCAACACTGTCTGATTTTGGATTTTGGATTTTTTTTTTTTTTTCCAAAATCAGACTTGACACCAGAGAGGCTGAATACCGCACTGAGTCAATGCTGTCTTAGCCTCTCTGGTGGCAACACTCTGTCTGATTTTGGATTTTTTTTTTTTTTTTCCAAAATCAGACTTGACACCAGAGAGGCTGAATACCGCACTGAGTCAATGCGGTCTTAGCCTCTCTGGTGTCAACACTCTGTCTGATTTTGGATTTTTTTTTTTTCCAAAATCAGACTTGACACCAGAGAGGCTGAATACCGCACTGAGTCAATGCGGTCTTAGCCTCTCTGGTCTCAACACTGTCTGATTTTGGATTTTTTTTTTTTTTTTCCAAAATCAGACTTGACACCAGAGAGGCTGAATACCGCACTGAGTCAATGCTGTCTTAGCCTCTCTGGTGGCAACACTCTGTCTGATTTTGGATTTTTTTTTTTTTTTTCCAAAATCAGACTTGACACCAGAGAGGCTGAATACCGCACTGAGTCAATGCGGTCTTAGCCTCTCTGGTCTCAACACTCTGTCTGATTTTGGATTTTTTTTTTCTTTTCCAAAATCAGACTTGACACCAGAGAGGCTGAATACCGCACTGAGTCAATGCGGTCTTAGCCTCTCTGGTGTCAACACTCTGTCTGATTTTGGATTTTTTTTTTTTTTTCAAAGTCAGACTTGACACCAGAGAGGCTGAATACCGCACTGAGTCAATGCGGTCTTAGCCTCTCTGGTCTCAACACTCTGTCTGATTTTGGATTTTTTTTTTTTTTTCCAAAATCAGACTTGACACCAGAGAGGCTGAATACCGCACTGAGTCAATGCGGTCTTAGCCTCTCTGGTCTCAACACTCTGTCTGATTTTGGATTTTTTTTTTTTTTTTCCAAAATCAGACTTGACACCAGAGAGGCTGAATACCGCACTGAGTCAATGCGGTCTTAGCCTCTCTGGTGTCAACACTCTGTCTGATTTTGGATTTTTTTTTTTTCTTTTCCAAAATCAGACTTGACACCAGAGAGGCTGAATACCGCACTGAGTCAATGCGGTCTTAGCCTCTCTGGTCTCAACACTCTGTCTGATTTTGGATTTTTTTTTTTTTTTCCAAAATCAGACTTGACACCAGATAGGCTGAATACCGCACTGAGTCAATGCGGTCTTAGCCTCTCTGGTCTCAACACTCTGTCTGATTTTGGATTTTTTTTTTTTTTTTTTCCAAAATCAGACTTGACACCAGAGAGGCTGAATACCGCACTGAGTCAATGCGGTCTTAGCCTCTCTGGTGTCAACACTCTGTCTGATTTTGGATTTTTTTTTTTTCCAAAATCAGACTTGACACCAGAGAGGCTGAATACCGCACTGAGTCAATGCGGTCTTAGCCTCTCTGGTCTCAACACTGTCTGATTTTGGATTTTGGATTTTTTTTTTTTTTCCAAAATCAGACTTGACACCAGAGAGGCTGAATACCGCACTGAGTCAATGCTGTCTTAGCCTCTCTGGTGGCAACACTCTGTCTGATTTTGGATTTTTTTTTTTTTTTTTCCAAAATCAGACTTGACACCAGAGAGGCTGAATACCGCACTGAGTCAATGCGGTCTTAGCCTCTCTGGTGTCAACACTCTGTCTGATTTTGGATTTTTTTTTTTTCCAAAATCAGACTTGACACCAGAGAGGCTGAATACCGCACTGAGTCAATGCGGTCTTAGCCTCTCTGGTCTCAACACTGTCTGATTTTGGATTTTGGATTTTTTTTTTTTTTCCAAAATCAGACTTGACACCAGAGAGGCTGAATACCGCACTGAGTCAATGCTGTCTTAGCCTCTCTGGTGGCAACACTCTGTCTGATTTTGGATTTTTTTTTTTTTTTTCCAAAATCAGACTTGACACCAGAGAGGCTGAATACCGCACTGAGTCAATGCGGTCTTAGCCTCTCTGGTCTCAACACTCTGTCTGATTTTGGATTTTTTTTTTCTTTTCCAAAATCAGACTTGACACCAGAGAGGCTGAATACCGCACTGAGTCAATGCGGTCTTAGCCTCTCTGGTGTCAACACTCTGTCTGATTTTGGATTTTTTTTTTTTTTTCAAAGTCAGACTTGACACCAGAGAGGCTGAATACCGCACTGAGTCAATGCGGTCTTAGCCTCTCTGGTCTCAACACTCTGTCTGATTTTGGATTTTTTTTTTTTTTCCAAAATCAGACTTGACACCAGAGAGGCTGAATACCGCACTGAGTCAATGCGGTCTTAGCCTCTCTGGTCTCAACACTGTCTGATTTTGGATTTTTTTTTTTTTTTTCCAAAATAGGACTTGACACCAGAGAGGCTGAATACCGCACTGAGTCAATGCGGTCTTAGCCTCTCTGGTGTCAACACTCTGTCTGATTTTGGATTTTTTTTTTTTTTTCCAAAATCAGACTTGACACCAGAGAGGCTGAATACCGCACTGAGTCAATGCGGTCTTAGCCTCTCTGGTGTCAACACTCTGTCTGATTTTGGATTTTTTTTTTTTTTTTTTCAAAAATCAGACTTGACACCAGATAGGCTGAATACCGCACTGAGTCAATGCGGTCTTAGCCTCTCTGGTCTCAACACTCTGTCTGATTTTGGATTTTTTTTTTTTTTTTTTTCCAAAATCAGACTTGACACCAGAGAGGCTGAATACCGCACTGAGTCAATGCGGTCTTAGCCTCTCTGGTGTCAACACTCTGTCTGATTTTGGATTTTTTTTTTTTCCAAAATCAGACTTGACACCAGAGAGGCTGAATACCGCACTGAGTCAATGCAGTCTTAGCCTCTCTGGTCTCAACACTGTCTGATTTTGGATTTTGGATTTTTTTTTTTTTTCCAAAATCAGACTTGACACCAGAGAGGCTGAATACCGCACTGAGTCAATGCTGTCTTAGCCTCTCTGGTGGCAACACTCTGTCTGATTTTGGATTTTTTTTTTTTTTTTCCAAAATCAGACTTGACACCAGAGAGGCTGAATACCGCACTGAGTCAATGCGGTCTTAGCCTCTCTGGTGTCAACACTCTGTCTGATTTTGGATTTTTTTTTTTTCCAAAATCAGACTTGACACCAGAGAGGCTGAATACCGCACTGAGTCAATGCGGTCTTAGCCTCTCTGGTCTCAACACTGTCTGATTTTGGATTTTGGATTTTTTTTTTTTTTCCAAAATCAGACTTGACACCAGAGAGGCTGAATACTGCACTGAGTCAATGCTGTCTTAGCCTCTCTGGTGGCAACACTCTGTCTGATTTTGGATTTTTTTTTTTTTTTTCCAAAATCAGACTTGACACCAGAGAGGCTGAATACCGCACTGAGTCAATGCGGTCTTAGCCTCTCTGGTCTCAACACTCTGTCTGATTTTGGATTTTTTTTTTCTTTTCCAAAATCAGACTTGACACCAGAGAGGCTGAATACCGCACTGAGTCAATGCGGTCTTAGCCTCTCTGGTGTCAACACTCTGTCTGATTTTGGATTTTTTTTTTTTTTTCAAAGTCAGACTTGACACCAGAGAGGCTGAATACCGCACTGAGTCAATGCGGTCTTAGCCTCTCTGGTCTCAACACTCTGTCTGATTTTGGATTTTTTTTTTTTTTTCCAAAATCAGACTTGACACCAGAGAGGCTGAATACCGCACTGAGTCAATGCGGTCTTAGCCTCTCTGGTCCCAACACTCTGTCTGATTTTGGATTTTTTTTTTTTTTTTCCAAAATCAGACTTGACACCAGAGAGGCTGAATACCGCACTGAGTCAATGCGGTCTTAGCCTCTCTGGTGTCAACACTCTGTCTGATTTTGGATTTTTTTTTTTTTTTCCAAAATCAGACTTGACACCAGAGAGGCTGAATACCGCACTGAGTCAATGCGGTCTTAGCCTCTCTGGTGTCAACACTCTGTCTGATTTTGGATTTTTTTTTTTTTTTTTTCAAAAATCAGACTTGACACCAGAGAGGCTGAATACCGCACTGAGTCAATGCGGTCTTAGCCTCTCTGGTCTCAACACTCTGTCTGATTTTGGATTTTTTTTTTTTTTTTTCCAAAATCAGACTTGACACCAGAGAGGCTGAATACCGCACTGACTCAATGCGGTCTTAGCCTCTCTGGTCTCAACACTCTGTCTGATTTTGGATTTTTTTCTTTTTTTCTAAAATCAGACTTGACACCAGAGAGGCTGAATACCGCACTGAGTCAATGCGGTCTTAGCCTCTCTGGTGTCAACACTCTGTCTGATTTTGGATTTTTTTTTTTTTTCAAAAATCAGACTTGACACCAGAGAGGCTGAATACCGCACTGAGTCAATGCGGTCTTAGCCTCTCTGGTGTCAACACTCTGTCTGATTTTGGAGTTTTTTTTTTTCCAAAATCAGACTTGACACCAGAGAGGCTGAATACCGCACTGAGTCAATGCGGTCTTAGCCTCTCTGGTGTCAACACTCTGTCTGATTTTGGATTTTTTATTTTATTTTTCCAAAATCAGACTTGACACCAGAGAGGCTGAATACCGCACTGAGTCAATGCGGTCTTAGCCTCTCTGGTGTCAACACTCTGTCTGATTTTGGATTTTTTTTTTTTTTTTTCCAAAATCAGACTTGACACCAGAGAGGCTGAATACCGCACTGAGTCAATGCGGTCTTAGCCTCTCTGGTGTCAACACTCTGTCTGATTTTGGATTTTTTTTTTTTTTTTCCAAAATCAGACTTGACACCAGAGAGGCTGAATACCGCACTGAGTCAATGCGGTCTTAGCCTCTCTGGTCTCAACACTCTGTCTGATTTTGGATTTTTTTTTTTTTTTTTCCAAAATCAGACTTGACACCAGAGAGGCTGAATACCGCACTGAGTCAATGCGTTCTTAGCCTCTCTGGTCTCAACACTCTGTCTGATTTTGGATTTTTTTTTTTTTTCCAAAGTCAGACTTGACACCAGAGAGGCTGAATACCGCACTGAGTCAATGCGGTCTTAGCCTCTCTGGTCTCAACACTCTGTCTGATTTTGGATTTTTTTTTTTTTTCCAAAGTCAGACTTGACACCAGAGAGGCTGAATACCGCACTGAGTCAATGCTGTCTTAGCCTCTCTGGTGGCAACACTCTGTCTGATTTTGGATTTTTTTTTTTTTTTTCCAAAATCAGACTTGACACCAGAGAGGCTGAATACCGCACTGAGTCAATGCGGTCTTAGCCTCTCTGGTGTCAACACTCTGTCTGATTTTGGATTTTTTTTTTTTCCAAAATCAGACTTGACACCAGAGAGGCTGAATACCGCACTGAGTCAATGCGGTCTTAGCCTCTCTGGTCTCAACACTGTCTGATTTTGGATTTTTTTTTTTCCAAAATCAGACTTGACACCAGAGAGGCTGAATACCGCACTGAGTCAATGCTGTCTTAGCCTCTCTGGTGGCAACACTCTGTCTGATTTTGGATTTTTTTTTTTTTTTTCCAAAATCAGACTTGACACCAGAGAGGCTGAATACCGCACTGAGTCAATGCGGTCTTAGCCTCTCTGGTCTCAACACTCTGTCTGATTTTGGATTTTTTTTTTTTTTTCCAAAATCAGACTTGACACCAGAGAGGCTGAATACCGCACTGAGTCAATGCGGTCTTAGCCTCTCTGGTCCCAACACTCTGTCTGATTTTGGATTTTTTTTTTTTTTTTCCAAAATCAGACTTGACACCAGAGAGGCTGAATACCGCACTGAGTCAATGCGGTCTTAGCCTCTCTGGTGTCAACACTCTGTCTGATTTTGGATTTTTTTTTTTTTTTCCAAAATCAGACTTGACACCAGAGAGGCTGAATACCGCACTGAGTCAATGCGGTCTTAGCCTCTCTGGTGTCAACACTCTGTCTGATTTTGGATTTTTTTTTTTTTTTTTTCAAAAATCAGACTTGACACCAGAGAGGCTGAATACCGCACTGAGTCAATGCGGTCTTAGCCTCTCTGGTCTCAACACTCTGTCTGATTTTGGATTTTTTTTTTTTTTTTTCCAAAATCAGACTTGACACCAGAGAGGCTGAATACCGCACTGACTCAATGCGGTCTTAGCCTCTCTGGTCTCAACACTCTGTCTGATTTTGGATTTTTTTCTTTTTTTCTAAAATCAGACTTGACACCAGAGAGGCTGAATACCGCACTGAGTCAATGCGGTCTTAGCCTCTCTGGTGTCAACACTCTGTCTGATTTTGGATTTTTTTTTTTTTTCAAAAATCAGACTTGACACCAGAGAGGCTGAATACCGCACTGAGTCAATGCGGTCTTAGCCTCTCTGGTGTCAACACTCTGTCTGATTTTGGAGTTTTTTTTTTTTCCAAAATCAGACTTGACACCAGAGAGGCTGAATACCGCACTGAGTCAATGCGGTCTTAGCCTCTCTGGTGTCAACACTCTGTCTGATTTTGGATTTTTTATTTTATTTTTCCAAAATCAGACTTGACACCAGAGAGGCTGAATACCGCACTGAGTCAATGCGGTCTTAGCCTCTCTGGTGTCAACACTCTGTCTGATTTTGGATTTTTTTTTTTTTTTTTCCAAAATCAGACTTGACACCAGAGAGGCTGAATACCGCACTGAGTCAATGCGGTCTTAGCCTCTCTGGTGTCAACACTCTGTCTGATTTTGGATTTTTTTTTTTTTTTTTCCAAAATCAGACTTGACACCAGAGAGGCTGAATACCGCACTGAGTCAATGCGGTCTTAGCCTCTCTGGTCTCAACACTCTGTCTGATTTTGGATTTTTTTTTTTTTTTTTCCAAAATCAGACTTGACACCAGAGAGGCTGAATACCGCACTGAGTCAATGCGTTCTTAGCCTCTCTGGTCTCAACACTCTGTCTGATTTTGGATTTTTTTTTTTTTTCCAAAGTCAGACTTGACACCAGAGAGGCTGAATACCGCACTGAGTCAATGCGGTCTTAGCCTCTCTGGTCTCAACACTCTGTCTGATTTTGGATTTTTTTTTTTTTTCCAAAGTCAGACTTGACACCAGAGAGGCTGAATACCGCACTGAGTCAATGCTGTCTTAGCCTCTCTGGTGGCAACACTCTGTCTGATTTTGGATTTTTTTTTTTTTTTTCCAAAATCAGACTTGACACCAGAGAGGCTGAATACCGCACTGAGTCAATGCGGTCTTAGCCTCTCTGGTGTCAACACTCTGTCTGATTTTGGATTTTTTTTTTTTCCAAAATCAGACTTGACACCAGAGAGGCTGAATACCGCACTGAGTCAATGCGGTCTTAGCCTCTCTGGTCTCAACACTGTCTGATTTTGGATTTTTTTTTTTCCAAAATCAGACTTGACACCAGAGAGGCTGAATACCGCACTGAGTCAATGCTGTCTTAGCCTCTCTGGTGGCAACACTCTGTCTGATTTTGGATTTTTTTTTTTTTTTTCCAAAATCAGACTTGACACCAGAGAGGCTGAATACCGCACTGAGTCAATGCGGTCTTAGCCTCTCTGGTCTCAACACTCTGTCTGATTTTGGATTTTTTTTTTCTTTTCCAAAATCAGACTTGACACCAGAGAGGCTGAATACCGCACTGAGTCAATGCGGTCTTAGCCTCTCTGGTGTCAACACTCTGTCTGATTTTGGATTTTTTTTTTTTTTTCAAAGTCAGACTTGACACCAGAGAGGCTGAATACCGCACTGAGTCAATGCGGTCTTAGCCTCTCTGGTCTCAACACTCTGTCTGATTTTGGATTTTTTTTTTTTTTTCCAAAATCAGACTTGACACCAGAGAGGCTGAATACCGCACTGAGTCAATGCGGTCTTAGCCTCTCTGGTCTCAACACTCTGTCTGATTTTGGATTTTTTTTTTTTTTTTCCAAAATCAGACTTGACACCAGAGAGGCTGAATACCGCACTGAGTCAATGCGGTCTTAGCCTCTCTGGTGTCAACACTCTGTCTGATTTTGGATTTTTTTTTTTTTTTCCAAAATCAGACTTGACACCAGAGAGGCTGAATACCGCACTGAGTCAATGCGGTCTTAGCCTCTCTGGTGTCAACACTCTGTCTGATTTTGGATTTTTTTTTTTTTTTTTTCAAAAATCAGACTTGACACCAGAGAGGCTGAATACCGCACTGAGTCAATGCGGTCTTAGCCTCTCTGGTCTCAACACTCTGTCTGATTTTGGATTTTTTTTTTTTTTTTTTCCAAAATCAGACTTGACACCAGAGAGGCTGAATACCGCACTGACTCAATGCGGTCTTAGCCTCTCTGGTCTCAACACTCTGTCTGATTTTGGATTTTTTTCTTTTTTTCTAAAATCAGACTTGACACCAGAGAGGCTGAATACCGCACTGAGTCAATGCGGTCTTAGCCTCTCTGGTGTCAACACTCTGTCTGATTTTGGATTTTTTTTTTTTTTCAAAAATCAGACTTGACACCAGAGAGGCTGAATACCGCACTGAGTCAATGCGGTCTTAGCCTCTCTGGTGTCAACACTCTGTCTGATTTTGGATTTTTTTTTTTTTCCAAAATCAGACTTGACACCAGAGAGGCTGAATACCGCACTGAGTCAATGCGGTCTTAGCCTCTCTGGTGTCAACACTCTGTCTGATTTTGGATTTTTTATTTTATTTTTCCAAAATCAGACTTGACACCAGAGAGGCTGAATACCGCACTGAGTCAATGCGGTCTTAGCCTCTCTGGTGTCAACACTCTGTCTGATTTTGGATTTTTTTTTTTTTTTTTCCAAAATCAGACTTGACACCAGAGAGGCTGAATACCGCACTGAGTCAATGCGGTCTTAGCCTCTCTGGTGTCAACACTCTGTCTGATTTTGGATTTTTTTTTTTTTTTTTCCAAAATCAGACTTGACACCAGAGAGGCTGAATACCGCACTGAGTCAATGCGGTCTTAGCCTCTCTGGTCTCAACACTCTGTCTGATTTTGGATTTTTTTTTTTTTTTTTCCAAAATCAGACTTGACACCAGAGAGGCTGAATACCGCACTGAGTCAATGCGTTCTTAGCCTCTCTGGTCTCAACACTCTGTCTGATTTTGGATTTTTTTTTTTTTTCCAAAGTCAGACTTGACACCAGAGAGGCTGAATACCGCACTGAGTCAATGCGGTCTTAGCCTCTCTGGTCTCAACACTCTGTCTGATTTTGGATTTTTTTTTTTTTTCCAAAGTCAGACTTGACACCAGAGAGGCTGAATACCGCACTGAGTCAATGCTGTCTTAGCCTCTCTGGTGGCAACACTCTGTCTGATTTTGGATTTTTTTTTTTTTTTTTCCAAAATCAGACTTGACACCAGAGAGGCTGAATACCGCACTGAGTCAATGCGGTCTTAGCCTCTCTGGTGTCAACACTCTGTCTGATTTTGGATTTTTTTTTTTTCCAAAATCAGACTTGACACCAGAGAGGCTGAATACCGCACTGAGTCAATGCGGTCTTAGCCTCTCTGGTCTCAACACTGTCTGATTTTGGATTTTTTTTTTTCCAAAATCAGACTTGACACCAGAGAGGCTGAATACCGCACTGAGTCAATGCTGTCTTAGCCTCTCTGGTGGCAACACTCTGTCTGATTTTGGATTTTTTTTTTTTTTTTCCAAAATCAGACTTGACACCAGAGAGGCTGAATACCGCACTGAGTCAATGCGGTCTTAGCCTCTCTGGTCTCAACACTCTGTCTGATTTTGGATTTTTTTTTTCTTTTCCAAAATCAGACTTGACACCAGAGAGGCTGAATACCGCACTGAGTCAATGCGGTCTTAGCCTCTCTGGTGTCAACACTCTGTCTGATTTTGGATTTTTTTTTTTTTTTCAAAGTCAGACTTGACACCAGAGAGGCTGAATACCGCACTGAGTCAATGCGGTCTTAGCCTCTCTGGTCTCAACACTCTGTCTGATTTTGGATTTTTTTTTTTTTTTCCAAAATCAGACTTGACACCAGAGAGGCTGAATACCGCACTGAGTCAATGCGGTCTTAGCCTCTCTGGTCTCAACACTCTGTCTGATTTTGGATTTTTTTTTTTTTTTTCCAAAATCAGACTTGACACCAGAGAGGCTGAATACCGCACTGAGTCAATGCGGTCTTAGCCTCTCTGGTGTCAACACTCTGTCTGATTTTGGATTTTTTTTTTTTTTTTCCAAAATCAGACTTGACACCAGAGAGGCTGAATACCGCACTGAGTCAATGCGGTCTTAGCCTCTCTGGTGTCAACACTCTGTCTGATTTTGGATTTTTTTTTTTTTTTTTTCAAAAATCAGACTTGACACCAGAGAGGCTGAATACCGCACTGAGTCAATGCGGTCTTAGCCTCTCTGGTCTCAACACTCTGTCTGATTTTGGATTTTTTTTTTTTTTTTTCCAAAATCAGACTTGACACCAGAGAGGCTGAATACCGCACTGACTCAATGCGGTCTTAGCCTCTCTGGTCTCAACACTCTGTCTGATTTTGGATTTTTTTCTTTTTTTCTAAAATCAGACTTGACACCAGAGAGGCTGAATACCGCACTGAGTCAATGCGGTCTTAGCCTCTCTGGTGTCAACACTCTGTCTGATTTTGGATTTTTTTTTTTTTTCAAAAATCAGACTTGACACCAGAGAGGCTGAATACCGCACTGAGTCAATGCGGTCTTAGCCTCTCTGGTGTCAACACTCTGTCTGATTTTGGAATTTTTTTTTTTTCCAAAATCAGACTTGACACCAGAGAGGCTGAATACCGCACTGAGTCAATGCGGTCTTAGCCTCTCTGGTGTCAACACTCTGTCTGATTTTGGATTTTTTATTTTATTTTTCCAAAATCAGACTTGACACCAGAGAGGCTGAATACCGCACTGAGTCAATGCGGTCTTAGCCTCTCTGGTGTCAACACTCTGTCTGATTTTGGATTTTTTTTTTTTTTTTTCCAAAATCAGACTTGACACCAGAGAGGCTGAATACCGCACTGAGTCAATGCGGTCTTAGCCTCTCTGGTGTCAACACTCTGTCTGATTTTGGATTTTTTATTTTTTTTTTCCAAAATCAGACTTGACACCAGAGAGGCTGAATACCGCACTGAGTCAATGCGGTCTTAGCCTCTCTGGTCTCAACACTCTGTCTGATTTTGGATTTTTTTTTTTTTTTTTCCAAAATCAGACTTGACACCAGAGAGGCTGAATACCGCACTGAGTCAATGCGTTCTTAGCCTCTCTGGTCTCAACACTCTGTCTGATTTTGGATTTTTTTTTTTTTTCCAAAGTCAGACTTGACACCAGAGAGGCTGAATACCGCACTGAGTCAATGCGGTCTTAGCCTCTCTGGTCTCAACACTCTGTTTGATTTTGGATTTTTTTTTTTTTTTTTCCAAAATCAGACTTGACACCAGAGAGGCTGAATACCGCACTGAGTCAATGCGGTCTTAGCCTCTCTGGTCTCAACACTCTGTCTGATTTTGGATTTTTTTTTTCTTTTCCAAAATCAGACTTGACACCAGAGAGGCTGAATACCGCACTGAGTCAATGCGGTCTTAGCCTCTCTGGTGTCAACACTCTGTCTGATTTTGGATTTTTTTTTTTTTTCCAAAGTCAGACTTGACACCAGAGAGGCTGAATACCGCACTGAGTCAATGCGGTCTTAGCCTCTCTGGTCTCAACACTCTGTCTGATTTTGGATTTTTTTTTTTTTTTTCCAAAATCAGACTTGACACCAGAGAGGCTGAATACCGCACTGAGTCAATGCGGTCTTAGCCTCTCTGGTCTCAACACTCTGTCTGATTTTGGATTTTTTTTTTTTTTTTCCAAAATCAGACTTGACACCAGAGAGGCTGAATACCGCACTGAGTCAATGCGGTCTTAGCCTCTCTGGTGTCAACACTCTGTCTGATTTTGGATTTTTTTTTTTTTTTCCAAAGTCAGACTTGACACCAGAGAGGCTGAATACCGCACTGAGTCAATGCGGTCTTAGCCTCTCTGGTCTCAACACTCTGTCTGATTTTGGATTTTTTTTTTTTTTTTCCAAAATCAGACTTGACACCAGAGAGGCTGAATACCGCACTGAGTCAATGCGGTCTTAGCCTCTCTGGTCTCAACACTCTGTTTGATTTTGGATTTTTTTTTTTTTTTTTCCAAAATCAGACTTGACACCAGAGAGGCTGAATACCGCACTGAGTCAATGCGGTCTTAGCCTCTCTGGTCTCAACACTCTGTCTGATTTTGGATTTTTTTTTTCTTTTCCAAAATCAGACTTGACACCAGAGAGGCTGAATACCGCACTGAGTCAATGCGGTCTTAGCCTCTCTGGTGTCAACACTCTGTCTGATTTTGGATTTTTTTTTTTTTTCCAAAGTCAGACTTGACACCAGAGAGGCTGAATACCGCACTGAGTCAATGCGGTCTTAGCCTCTCTGGTCTCAACACTCTGTCTGATTTTGGATTTTTTTTTTTTTTTTCCAAAATCAGACTTGACACCAGAGAGGCTGAATACCGCACTGAGTCAATGCGGTCTTAGCCTCTCTGGTCTCAACACTCTGTCTGATTTTGGATTTTTTTTTTTTTTTTTCCAAAATCAGACTTGACACCAGAGAGGCTGAATACCGCACTGAGTCAATGCGGTCTTAGCCTCTCTGGTGTCAACACTCTGTCTGATTTTGGATTTTTTTTTTTTTTCCAAAGTCAGACTTGACACCAGAGAGGCTGAATACCGCACTGAGTCAATGCGGTCTTAGCCTCTCTGGTCTCAACACTCTGTCTGATTTTGGATTTTTTTTTTTTTTTTCCAAAATCAGACTTGACACCAGAGAGGCTGAATACCGCACTGAGTCAATGCGGTCTTAGCCTCTCTGGTCTCAACACTCTGTCTGATTTTGGATTTTTTTTTTTTTTTTCCAAAATCAGACTTGACACCAGAGAGGCTGAATACCGCACTGAGTCAATGCGGTCTTAGCCTCTCTGGTGTCAACACTCTGTCTGATTTTGGATTTTTTTTTTTTTTTTCCAAAATCAGACTTGACACCAGAGAGGCTGAATACCGCACTGAGTCAATGCGGTCTTAGCCTCTCTGGTGTCAACACTCTGTCTGATTTTGGATTTTTTTTTTTTTTTTTCCAAAATCAGACTTGACACCAGAGAGGCTGAATACTGCACTGAGTCAATGCGGTCTTAGCCTCTCTGGTCTCAACACTCTGTCTGATTTTGGATTTTTTTTTTTTTTTTTCCAAAATCAGACTTGACACCAGAGAGGCTGAATACCGCACTGAGTCAATGCGGTCTTAGCCTCTGTGGTCTCATGTCTGATTTTGGATTTTTTTTTTTTTTTTCTAAAATCAGACTTGACACCAGAGAGGCTGAATACCGCACTGAGTCAATGCGGTCTTAGCCTCTCTGGTGTCAACACTCTGTCTGATTTTGGATTTTTTTTTTTTTCCAAAATCAGACTTGACACCAGAGAGGCTGAATACCGCACTGAGTCAATGCGGTCTTAGCCTCTCTGGTCTCAACACTCTGTCTGATTTTGGATTTTTTTTTTTCTTTTCCAAAATCAGACTTGACACCAGAGAGGCTGAATACCGCACTGAGTCAATGCGGTCTTAGCCTCTCTGGTGTCAACACTCTGTCTGATTTTGGATTTTTTTTTTTTTTTCCAAAGTCAGACTTGACACCAGAGAGGATGAATACCGCACTGAGTCAATGCGGTCTTAGCCTCTCTGGTGTCAACACTCTGTCTGATTTTGGATTTTTTTTTTTTTTTTTTCCAAAATCAGACTTGACACCAGAGAGGCTGAATACCGCACTGAGTCAATGCGGTCTTAGCCTCTCTGGTCTCAACACTCTGTCTGATTTTGGATTTTTTTTTTTTTTTTCCAAAATCAGACTTGACACCAGAGAGGCTGAATACCGCACTGAGTCAATGCGGTCTTAGCCTCTCTGGTGTCAACACTCTGTCTGATTTTGGATTTTTTTTTTTTTTTTCCAAAATCAGACTTGACACCAGAGAGGCTGAATACCGCACTGAGTCAATGCGGTCTTAGCCTCTCTGGTGTCAACACTCTGTCTGATTTTGGATTTTTTTTTTTTTTTTTCCAAAATCAGACTTGACACCAGAGAGGCTGAATACCGCACTGAGTCAATGCGGTCTTAGCCTCTCTGGTCTCAACACTCTGTCTGATTTTGGATTTTTTTTTTTTTTTTTTCCAAAATCAGACTTGACACCAGAGAGGCTGAATACCGCACTGAGTCAATGCGGTCTTAGCCTCTCTGGTGTCAACACTCTGTCTGATTTTGGATTTTTTTTTTTTTCCAAAATCAGACTTGACACCAGAGAGGCTGAATACCGCACTGAGTCAATGCGGTCTTAGCCTCTCTGGTCTCAACACTCTGTCTGATTTTGGATTTTTTTTTTCTTTTCCAAAATCAGACTTGACACCAGAGAGGCTGAATACCGCACTGAGTCAATGCGGTCTTAGCCTCTCTGGTGTCAACACTCTGTCTGATTTTGGATTTTTTTTTTTTTTTCCAAAGTCAGACTTGACACCAGAGAGGATGAATACCGCACTGAGTCAATGCGGTCTTAGCCTCTCTGGTGTCAACACTCTGTCTGATTTTGGATTTTTTTTTTTTTTTTTCCAAAATCAGACTTGACACCAGAGAGGCTGAATACCGCACTGAGTCAATGCGGTCTTAGCCTCTCTGGTCTCAACACTCTGTCTGATTTTGGATTTTTTTTTTTTTTTTCCAAAATCAGACTTGACACCAGAGAGGCTGAATACCGCACTGAGTCAATGCGGTCTTAGCCTCTCTGGTGTCAACACTCTGTCTGATTTTGGATTTTTTTTTTTTTTCCAAAATCAGACTTGACACCAGAGAGGCTGAATACCGCACTGAGTCAATGCGGTCTTAGCCTCTCTGGTGTCAACACTCTGTCTGATTTTGGATTTTTTTTTTTTTTTTTCCAAAATCAGACTTGACACCAGAGAGGCTGAATACCGCACTGAGTCAATGCGGTCTTAGCCTCTCTGGTCTCAACACTCTGTCTGATTTTGGATTTTTTTTTTTTTTTTCCAAAATCAGACTTGACACCAGAGAGGCTGAATACCGCACTGAGTCAATGCGGTCTTAGCCTCTCTGGTGTCAACACTCTGTCTGATTTTGGATTTTTTTTTTTTTTTTTCCAAAATCAGACTTGACACCAGATAGGCTGAATACCGCACTGAGTCAATGCGGTCTTAGCCTCTCTGGTCTCAACACTCTGTCTGATTTTGGATTTTTTTTTTTTTTTCCAAAATCAGACTTGACACCAGAGAGGCTGAATACCGCACTGAGTCAATGCGATCTTAGCCTCTCTGGTGTCAACACTCTGTCTGATTTTGGATTTTTTTTTTTTTTTCCAAAATCAGACTTGACACCAGAGAGGCTGAATACCGCACTGAGTCAATGCGGTCTTAGCCTCTCTGGTCTCAACACTCTGTCTGATTTTGGATTTTTTTTTTTTTTTTTTTCCAAAATCAGACTTGACACCAGAGAGGCTGAATACCGCACTGAGTCAATGCGGTCTTAGCCTCTCTGGTCTCAACACTCTGTCTGATTTTGGATTTTTTTTTTTTTTTTCCAAAATCAGACTTGACACCAGAGAGGCTGAATACCGCACTGAGTCAATGCGGTCTTAGCCTCTCTGGTGTCAACACTCTGTCTGATTTTGGATTTTTTTTTTTTTTTCCAAAATCAGACTTGACACCAGAGAGGCTGAATACCGCACTGAGTCAATGCGGTCTTAGCCTCTCTGGTCTCAACACTCTGTCTGATTTTGGATTTTTTTTTTTTTTTCTAAAATCAGACTTGACACCAGAGAGGCTGAATACCGCACTGAGTCAATGCGGTCTTAGCCTCTCTGGTGTCAACACTCTGTCTGATTTTGGATTTTTTTTTTTTTTCCAAAGTCAGACTTGACACCAGAGAGGCTGAATACCGCACTGAGTCAATGCGGTCTTAGCCTCTCTGGTCTCAACACTCTGTCTGATTTTGGATTTTTTTTTTTTTTTTCCAAAATCAGACTTGACACCAGAGAGGCTGAATACCGCACTGAGTCAATGCGGTCTTAGCCTCTCTGGTGTCAACACTCTGTCTGATTTTGGATTTTTTTTTTTTTTTCCAAAATCAGACTTGACACCAGAGAGGCTGAATACCGCACTGAGTCAATGCGGTCTTAGCCTCTCTGGTGTCAACACTCTGTCTGATTTTGGATTTTTTTTTTTTTTTTTCCAAAATCAGACTTGACACCAGAGAGGCTGAATACCGCACTGAGTCAATGCGGTCTTAGCCTCTCTGGTCTCAACACTCTGTCTGATTTTGGATTTTTTTTTTTTTTTTTCCAAAATCAGACTTGACACCAGAGAGGCTGAATACCGCACTGAGTCAATGCGGTCTTAGCCTCTCTGGTGTCAACACTCTGTCTGATTTTGGATTTTTTTTTTTTTTTTCCAAAATCAGACTTGACACCAGATAGGCTGAATACCGCACTGAGTCAATGCGGTCTTAGCCTCTCTGGTCTCAACACTCTGTCTGATTTTGGATTTTTTTTTTTTTTTTTCCAAAATCAGACTTGACACCAGAGAGGCTGAATACCGCACTGAGTCAATGCGGTCTTAGCCTCTCTGGTGTCAACACTCTGTCTGATTTTGGATTTTTTTTTTTTTTTCCAAAATCAGACTTGACACCAGATAGGCTGAATACCGCACTGAGTCAATGCGGTCTTAGCCTCTCTGGTGTCAACACTCTGTCTGATTTTGGATTTTTTTTTTTTTTTCCAAAATCAGACTTGACACCAGATAGGCTGAATACCGCACTGAGTCAATGCGGTCTTAGCCTCTCTGGTCTCAACACTCTGTCTGATTTTGGATTTTTTTTTTTTTTTTTCCAAAATCAGACTTGACACCAGAGAGGCTGAATACCGCACTGAGTCAATGCGGTCTTAGCCTCTCTGGTGTCAACACTCTGTCTGATTTTGGATTTTTTTTTTTTTTTTTCCAAAATCAGACTTGACACCAGATAGGCTGAATACCGCACTGAGTCAATGCGGTCTTAGCCTCTCTGGTCTCAACACTCTGTCTGATTTTGGATTTTTTTTTTTTTTTTCCAAAATCAGACTTGACACCAGAGAGGCTGAATACCGCACTGAGTCAATGCGGTCTTAGCCTCTCTGGTCTCAACACTCTGTCTGATTTTGGATTTTTTTTTTTTTTTTCCAAAATCAGACTTGACACCAGAGAGGCTGAATACCGCACTGAGTCAATGCGGTCTTAGCCTCTCTGGTGTCAACACTCTGTCTGATTTTGGATTTTTTTTTTTTTTTCCAAAATCAGACTTGACACCAGAGAGGCTGAATACCGCACTGAGTCAATGCGGTCTTAGCCTCTCTGGTGTCAACACTCTGTCTGATTTTGGATTTTTTTTTTTTTTTTCCAAAATCAGACTTGACACCAGAGAGGCTGAATACCGCACTGAGTCAATGCGGTCTTAGCCTCTCTGGTCTCAACACTCTGTCTGATTTTGGATTTTTTTTTTTTTTTTTTTCCAAAATCAGACTTGACACCAGAGAGGCTGAATACCGCACTGAGTCAATGCGGTCTTAGCCTCTCTGGTGTCAACACTCTGTCTGATTTTGGATTTTTTTTTTTTTTTTCCAAAATCAGACTTGACACCAGATAGGCTGAATACCGCACTGAGTCAATGCGGTCTTAGCCTCTCTGGTCTCAACACTCTGTCTGATTTTGGATTTTTTTTTTTTTTTTTCCAAAATCAGACTTGACACCAGAGAGGCTGAATACCGCACTGAGTCAATGCGGTCTTAGCCTCTCTGGTGTCAACACTCTGTCTGATTTTGGATTTTTTTTTTTTTTTTTCCAAAATCAGACTTGACACCAGATTGGCTGAATACCGCACTGAGTCAATGCGGTCTTAGCCTCTCTGGTGTCAACACTCTGTCTGATTTTGGATTTTTTTTTTTTTTCCCAAAATCAGACTTGACACCAGATAGGCTGAATACCGCACTGAGTCAATGCGGTCTTAGCCTCTCTGGTCTCAACACTCTGTCTGATTTTGGATTTTTTTTTTTTTTTTTCCAAAATCAGACTTGACACCAGAGAGGCTGAATACCGCACTGAGTCAATGCGGTCTTAGCCTCTCTGGTGTCAACACTCTGTCTGATTTTGGATTTTTTTTTTTTTTTTCCAAAATCAGACTTGACACCAGATAGGCTGAATACCGCACTGAGTCAATGCGGTCTTAGCCTCTCTGGTCTCAACACTCTGTCTGATTTTGGATTTTTTTTTTTTTTTTCCAAAATCAGACTTGACACCAGAGAGGCTGAATACCGCACTGAGTCAATGCGGTCTTAGCCTCTCTGGTGTCAACACTCTGTCTGATTTTGGATTTTTTTTTTTTTTTTCCAAAATCAGACTTGACACCAGAGAGGCTGAATACCGCACTGAGTCAATGCGGTCTTAGCCTCTCTGGTCTCAACACTCTGTCTGATTTTGGATTTTTTTTTTTTTTTTCCAAAATCAGACTTGACACCAGAGAGGCTGAATACCGCACTGAGTCAATGCGGTCTTAGCCTCTCTGGTGTCAACACTCTGTCTGATTTTGGATTTTTTTTTTTTTTTCCAAAATCAGACTTGACACCAGAGAGGCTGAATACCGCACTGAGTCAATGCGGTCTTAGCCTCTCTGGTCTCAACACTCTGTCTGATTTTGGATTTTTTTTTTTTTTTTTTCAAAATCAGACTTGACACCAGAGAGGCTGAATACCGCACTGAGTCAATGCGGTCTTAGCCTCTCTGGTGTCAACACTCTGTCTGATTTTGGATTTTTTTTTTTCCTTTTCCAAAATCAGACTTGACACCAGAGAGGCTGAATACCGCACTGAGTCAATGCGGTCTTAGCCTCTCTGGTCTCAACACTCTGTCTGATTTTGGATTTTTTTTTTTTTTTTTCCAAAATCAGACTTGACACCAGAGAGGCTGAATACCGCACTGAGTCAATGCGGTCTTAGCCTCTCTGGTGTCAACACTCTGTCTGATTTTGGATTTTTTTTTTTTTTTTCCAAAATCAGACTTGACACCAGAGAGGCTGAATACCGCACTGAGTCAATGCGGTCTTAGCCTCTCTGGTGTCAACACTCTGTCTGATTTTGGATTTTTTTTTTTTTTTTCCCAAAATCAGACTTGACACCAGATAGGCTGAATACCGCACTGAGTCAATGCGGTCTTAGCCTCTCTGGTCTCAACACTCTGTCTGATTTTGGATTTTTTTTTTTTTTTTTTCCAAAATCAGACTTGACACCAGAGAGGCTGAATACCGCACTGAGTCAATGCGGTCTTAGCCTCTCTGGTGTCAACACTCTGTCTGATTTTGGATTTTTTTTTTTTTTTTCCAAAATCAGACTTGACACCAGATAGGCTGAATACCGCACTGAGTCAATGCGGTCTTAGCCTCTCTGGTCTCAACACTCTGTCTGATTTTGGATTTTTTTTTTTTTTTTCCAAAATCAGACTTGACACCAGAGAGGCTGAATACCGCACTGAGTCAATGCGGTCTTAGCCTCTCTGGTCTCAACACTCTGTCTGATTTTGGATTTTTTTTTTTTTTTTTCCAAAATCAGACTTGACACCAGAGAGGCTGAATACCGCACTGAGTCAATGCGGTCTTAGCCTCTCTGGTGTCAACACTCTGTCTGATTTTGGATTTTTTTTTTTTTTTCCAAAATCAGACTTGACACCAGAGAGGCTGAATACCGCACTGAGTCAATGCGGTCTTAGCCTCTCTGGTGTCAACACTCTGTCTGATTTTGGATTTTTTTTTTTTTTTCCAAAATCAGACTTGACACCAGAGAGGCTGAATACCGCACTGAGTCAATGCGGTCTTAGCCTCTCTGGTCTCAACACTCTGTCTGATTTTGGATTTTTTTTTTTTTTTTTCCAAAATCAGACTTGACACCAGAGAGGCTGAATACCGCACTGAGTCAATGCGGTCTTAGCCTCTCTGGTGTCAACACTCTGTCTGATTTTGGATTTTTTTTTTTTTTTTCCAAAATCAGACTTGACACCAGATAGGCTGAATACCGCACTGAGTCAATGCGGTCTTAGCCTCTCTGGTCTCAACACTCTGTCTGATTTTGGATTTTTTTTTTTTTTTTTCCAAAATCAGACTTGACACCAGAGAGGCTGAATACCGCACTGAGTCAATGCGGTCTTAGCCTCTCTGGTGTCAACACTCTGTCTGATTTTGGATTTTTTTTTTTTTTTTCCAAAATCAGACTTGACACCAGATTGGCTGAATACCGCACTGAGTCAATGCGGTCTTAGCCTCTCTGGTGTCAACACTCTGTCTGATTTTGGATTTTTTTTTTTTTTTTCCCAAAATCAGACTTGACACCAGATAGGCTGAATACCGCACTGAGTCAATGCGGTCTTAGCCTCTCTGGTCTCAACACTCTGTCTGATTTTGGATTTTTTTTTTTTTTTTTCCAAAATCAGACTTGACACCAGAGAGGCTGAATACCGCACTGAGTCAATGCGGTCTAGCCTCTCTGGTGTCAACACTCTGTCTGATTTTGGATTTTTTTTTTTTTTTTTCCAAAATCAGACTTGACACCAGATAGGCTGAATACCGCACTGAGTCAATGCGGTCTTAGCCTCTCTGGTCTCAACACTCTGTCTGATTTTGGATTTTTTTTTTTTTTTTTCCAAAATCAGACTTGACACCAGAGAGGCTGAATACCGCACTGAGTCAATGCGGTCTTAGCCTCTCTGGTGTCAACACTCTGTCTGATTTTGGATTTTTTTTTTTTTTTTCCAAAATCAGACTTGACACCAGAGAGGCTGAATACCGCACTGAGTCAATGCGGTCTTAGCCTCTCTGGTCTCAACACTCTGTCTGATTTTGGATTTTTTTTTTTTTTTTCCAAAATCAGACTTGACACCAGAGAGGCTGAATACCGCACTGAGTCAATGCGGTCTTAGCCTCTCTGGTGTCAACACTCTGTCTGATTTTGGATTTTTTTTTTTTTTTCCAAAATCAGACTTGACACCAGAGAGGCTGAATACCGCACTGAGTCAATGCGGTCTTAGCCTCTCTGGTCTCAACACTCTGTCTGATTTTGGATTTTTTTTTTTTTTTTCTAAAATCAGACTTGACACCAGAGAGGCTGAATACCGCACTGAGTCAATGCGGTCTTAGCCTCTCTGGTGTCAACACTCTGTCTGATTTTGGATTTTTTTTTTTTCCTTTTCCAAAATCAGACTTGACACCAGAGAGGCTGAATACCGCACTGAGTCAATGCGGTCTTAGCCTCTCTGGTGTCAACACTCTGTCTGATTTTGGATTTTTTTTTTTTTTTTCCAAAATCAGACTTGACACCAGAGAGGCTGAATACTGCACTGAGTCAATGCGGTCTTAGCCTCTCTGGTCTCAACACTCTGTCTGATTTTGGATTTTTTTTTTTTTTTTTTCCAAAATCAGACTTGACACCAGAGAGGCTGAATACCGCACTGAGTCAATGCGGTCTTAGCCTCTCTGGTGTCAACACTCTGTCTGATTTTGGATTTTTTTTTTTTTTTTTCCAAAATCAGACTTGACACCAGAGAGGCTGAATACCGCACTGAGTCAATGCGGTCTTAGCCTCTCTGGTGTCAACACTCTGTCTGATTTTGGATTTTTTTTTTTTTTCCAAAATCAGACTTGACACCAGAGAGGCTGAATACCGCACTGAGTCAATGCGGTCTTAGCCTCTCTGGTGTCAACACTCTGTCTGATTTTGGATTTTTTTTTTTTTTTTCCTAAAATCAGACTTGACACCAGAGAGGCTGAATACCGCACTGAGTCAATGCGGTCTTAGCCTCTCTGGTGTCAACACTCTGTCTGATTTTGGATTTTTTTTTTTTTTCCAAAATCAGACTTGACACCAGAGAGGCTGAATACCGCACTGAGTCAATGCGGTCTTAGCCTCTCTGGTGTCAACACTCTGTCTGATTTTGGATTTTTTTTTTTTTTTTCAAAAATCAGACTTGACACCAGAGAGGCTGAATACCGCACTGAGTCAATGCGGTCTTAGCCTCTCTGGTGTCAACACTCTGTCTGATTTTGGATTTTTTTTTTTTTTTTTCCAAAATCAGACTTGACACCAGAGAGGCTGAATACCGCACTGAGTCAATGCGGTCTTAGCCTCTCTGGTGCTCAACACTCTGTCTGATTTTGGATTTTTTTTTTTTTTTTCCAAAATCAGACTTGACACCAGAGAGGCTGAATACCGCACTGAGTCAATGCGGTCTTAGCCTCTCTGGTCTCAACACTCTGTCTGATTTTGGATTTTTTTTTTTTTTTTTTCCAAAATCAGACTTGACACCAGAGAGGCTGAATACCGCACTGAGTCAATGCGGTCTTAGCCTCTCTGGTCTCAACACTCTGTCTGATTTTGGATTTTTTTTTTTTTTTCCAAAATCAGACTTGACACCAGAGAGGCTGAATACCGCACTGAGTCAATGCGGTCTTAGCCTCTCTGGTCTCAACACTCTGTCTGATTTTGGATTTTTTTTTTTTTTTTTCCAAAATCAGACTTGACACCAGAGAGGCTGAATACCGCACTGAGTCAATGCGGTCTTAGCCTCTCTGGTGTCAACACTCTGTCTGATTTTGGATTTTTTTTTTTTTTTCCAAAATCAGACTTGACACCAGAGAGGCTGAATACCGCACTGAGTCAATGCGGTCTTAGCCTCTCTGGTGTCAACACTCTGTCTGATTTTGGATTTTTTTTTTTTTCCAAAATCAGACTTGACACCAGAGAGGCTGAATACCGCACTGAGTCAATGCGGTCTTAGCCTCTCTGGTGCTCAACACTCTGTCTGATTTTGGATTTTTTTTTTTTTTTTTCCAAAATCAGACTTGACACCAGAGAGGCTGAATACCGCACTGAGTCAATGCGGTCTTAGCCTCTCTGGTGTCAACACTCTGTCTGATTTTGGATTTTTTTTTTTTTTTTCCAAAATCAGACTTGACACCAGAGAGGCTGAATACCGCACTGAGTCAATGCGGTCTTAGCCTCTCTGGTCGTCAACACTCTGTCTGATTTTGGATTTTTTTTTTTTTTTTCCAAAATCAGACTTGACACCAGAGAGGCTGAATACCGCACTGAGTCAATGCGGTCTTAGCCTCTCTGGTCTCAACACTCTGTCTGATTTTGGATTTTTTTTTTTTTTTCCAAAATCAGACTTGACACCAGAGAGGCTGAATACCGCACTGAGTCAATGCGGTCTTAGCCTCTCTGGTGTCAACACTCTGTCTGATTTTGGATTTTTTTTTTTTTTTCCAAAATCAGACTTGACACCAGAGAGGCTGAATACCGCACTGAGTCAATGCGGTCTTAGCCTCTCTGGTCTCAACACTCTGTCTGATTTTGGATTTTTTTTTTTTTTTCCAAAATCAGACTTGACACCAGAGAGGCTGAATACCGCACTGAGTCAATGCGGTCTTAGCCTCTCTGGTCTCAACACTCTGTCTGATTTTGGATTTTTTTTTTTTTTTTTTCCAAAATCAGACTTGACACCAGAGAGGCTGAATACCGCACTGAGTCAATGCGGTCTTAGCCTCTCTGGTCTCAACACTCTGTCTGATTTTGGATTTTTTTTTTTTTTCCAAAATCAGACTTGACACCAGAGAGGCTGAATACCGCACTGAGTCAATGCGGTCTTAGCCTCTCTGGTGTCAACACTCTGTCTGATTTTGGATTTTTTTTTTTTTTTTCCAAAATCAGACTTGACACCAGAGAGGCTGAATACCGCACTGAGTCAATGCGGTCTTAGCCTCTCTGGTCTCAACACTCTGTCTGATTTTGGATTTTTTTTTTTTTTTCCAAAATCAGACTTGACACCAGAGAGGCTGAATACCGCACTGAGTCAATGCGGTCTTAGCCTCTCTGGTGTCAACACTCTGTCTGATTTTGGATTTTTTTTTTTTTTTTCAAAAATCAGACTTGACACCAGAGAGGCTGAATACCGCACTGAGTCAATGCGGTCTTAGCCTCTCTGGTGTCAACACTCTGTCTGATTTTGGATTTTTTTTTTTTTTCCAAAATCAGACTTGACACCAGAGAGGCTGAATACCGCACTGAGTCAATGCGGTCTTAGCCTCTCTGGTGTCAACACTCTGTCTGATTTTGGATTTTTTTTTTTTTTTTCCAAAATCAGACTTGACACCAGAGAGGCTGAATACCGCACTGAGTCAATGCGGTCTTAGCCTCTCTGGTGTCAACACTCTGTCTGATTTTGGATTTTTTTTTTTTTTTCCAAAATCAGACTTGACACCAGAGAGGCTGAATACCGCACTGAGTCAATGCGGTCTTAGCCTCTCTGGTGTCAACACTCTGTCTGATTTTGGATTTTTTTTTTTTTTTCCAAAATCAGACTTGACACCAGAGAGGCTGAATACCGCACTGAGTCAATGCGGTCTTAGCCTCTCTGGTGTCAACACTCTGTCTGATTTTGGATTTTTTTTTTTTTTTTCCAAAATCAGACTTGACACCAGAGAGGCTGAATACCGCACTGAGTCAATGCGGTCTTAGCCTCTCTGGTGTCAACACTCTGTCTGATTTTGGATTTTTTTTTTTTTTTTCCAAAATCAGACTTGACACCAGAGAGGCTGAATACCGCACTGAGTCAATGCGGTCTTAGCCTCTCTGGTGTCAACACTCTGTCTGATTTTGGATTTTTTTTTTTTTTTTCCAAAATCAGACTTGACACCAGAGAGGCTGAATACCGCACTGAGTCAATGCGGTCTTAGCCTCTCTGGTCTCAACACTCTGTCTGATTTTGGATTTTTTTTTTTTTTTCCAAAATCAGACTTGACACCAGAGAGGCTGAATACCGCACTGAGTCAATGCGGTCTTAGCCTCTCTGGTCTCAACACTCTGTCTGATTTTGGATTTTTTTTTTTTTTTTCCAAAATCAGACTTGACACCAGAGAGGCTGAATACCGCACTGAGTCAATGCGGTCTTAGCCTCTCTGGTGCTCAACACTCTGTCTGATTTTGGATTTTTTTTTTTTTTTCCAAAATCAGACTTGACACCAGAGAGGCTGAATACCGCACTGAGTCAATGCGGTCTTAGCCTCTCTGGTCTCAACACTCTGTCTGATTTTGGATTTTTTTTTTTTTTTTCCAAAATCAGACTTGACACCAGAGAGGCTGAATACCGCACTGAGTCAATGCGGTCTTAGCCTCTCTGGTCTCAACACTCTGTCTGATTTTGGATTTTTTTTTTTTTTTTCCAAAATCAGACTTGACACCAGAGAGGCTGAATACCGCACTGAGTCAATGCGGTCTTAGCCTCTCTGGTCTCAACACTCTGTCTGATTTTGGATTTTTTTTTTTTTTTCCAAAAATCAGACTTGACACCAGAGAGGCTGAATACCGCACTGAGTCAATGCGGTCTTAGCCTCTCTGGTGTCAACACTCTGTCTGATTTTGGATTTTTTTTTTTTTTTTCCAAAATCAGACTTGACACCAGAGAGGCTGAATACCGCACTGAGTCAATGCGGTCTTAGCCTCTCTGGTCTCAACACTCTGTCTGATTTTGGATTTTTTTTTTTTTTTTTTCCAAAATCAGACTTGACACCAGAGAGGCTGAATACCGCACTGAGTCAATGCGGTCTTAGCCTCTCTGGTGTCAACACTCTGTCTGATTTTGGATTTTTTTTTTTTTTTTTCCAAAATCAGACTTGACACCAGAGAGGCTGAATACCGCACTGAGTCAATGCGGTCTTAGCCTCTCTGGTGTCAACACTCTGTCTGATTTTGGATTTTTTTTTTTTTTTTCCAAAATCAGACTTGACACCAGAGAGGCTGAATACCGCACTGAGTCAATGCGGTCTTAGCCTCTCTGGTCTCAACACTCTGTCTGATTTTGGATTTTTTTTTTTTTTTTTCCAAAATCAGACTTGACACCAGAGAGGCTGAATACCGCACTGAGTCAATGCGGTCTTAGCCTCTCTGGTGTCAACACTCTGTCTGATTTTGGATTTTTTTTTTTTTTTTCCAAAATCAGACTTGACACCAGAGAGGCTGAATACCGCACTGAGTCAATGCGGTCTTAGCCTCTCTGGTCGTCAACACTCTGTCTGATTTTGGATTTTTTTTTTTTTTTTCCAAAATCAGACTTGACACCAGAGAGGCTGAATACCGCACTGAGTCAATGCGGTCTTAGCCTCTCTGGTGTCAACACTCTGTCTGATTTTGGATTTTTTTTTTTTTTTTCCAAAATCAGACTTGACACCAGAGAGGCTGAATACCGCACTGAGTCAATGCGGTCTTAGCCTCTCTGGTGCTCAACACTCTGTCTGATTTTGGATTTTTTTTTTTTTTTTCCAAAATCAGACTTGACACCAGAGAGGCTGAATACCGCACTGAGTCAATGCGGTCTTAGCCTCTCTGGTGTCAACACTCTGTCTGATTTTGATTTTTTTTTTTTTTTTTCCAAAATCAGACTTGACACCAGAGAGGCTGAATACCGCACTGAGTCAATGCGGTCTTAGCCTCTCTGGTGTCAACACTCTGTCTGATTTTGGATTTTTTTTTTTTTTTTTCCAAAATCAGACTTGACACCAGAGAGGCTGAATACCGCACTGAGTCAATGCGGTCTTAGCCTCTCTGGTCTCAACACTCTGTCTGATTTTGGATTTTTTTTTTTTTTTTTCCAAAATCAGACTTGACACCAGAGAGGCTGAATACCGCACTGAGTCAATGCGGTCTTAGCCTCTCTGGTCTCAACACTCTGTCTGATTTTGGATTTTTTTTTTTTTTTTCCAAAATCAGACTTGACATTCAGTATAGGCCTGATAGCCGCACTGAGTCAATGCGGTTCTTAGCCTCTCTGGTAGTCAACACTCTGTCTGATTTGGTTTTTTTTTTTTTTCCAAAATCAGACTTGACACCAGAGAGGCTGGAATACCGCACTGAGTCAATGCGGTCTTAGCCTCTCTTGGTCTCAACACTTCTGTCTGATTTTGGATTTTTTTTTTTTTTTTCCAAAATCAGACTTG
>NW_028151416.1:0-2500 GCF_964638095.1 Poromitra crassiceps
TTTGCGCAGTGACCGCCGGAAGTGTTAAAAGGACCTGGAAGAATTTGGCCCACTGTAAGGTCTGAAACATAAGGTGAATAGTATAGACCAGACCACTGTAAGGTCTGAACATAAGGTGAATAGTATAGACCAGACCACTGTAAGGTCTGAACATAAGGTGAATAGTATAGACCAGACCACTGTAAGGTCTGAACATAAGGTGAATAGTATAGACCAGACCACTGTAAGGTCTGAACATAAGGTGAATAGTATAGACCAGACCACTGTAAGGTCTGAACATAAGGTGAATAGTATAGACCAGACCACTGTAAGGTCTGAACATAAGGTGAATAGTATAGACCAGACCACTGTAAGGTCTGAACATAAGGTGAATAGTATAGACCAGACCACTGTAAGGTCTGAACATAAGGTGAATAGTATAGACCAGACCACTGTAAGGTCTGAACATAAGGTGAATAGTATAGACCAGACCACTGTAAGGTCTGAACATAAGGTGAATAGTATAGACCAGACCACTGTAAGGTCTGAACATAAGGTGAATAGTATAGACCAGACCACTGTAAGGTCTGAACATAAGGTGAATAGTATAGACCAGACCACTGTAAGGTCTGAACATAAGGTGAATAGTATAGACCAGACCACTGTAAGGTCTGAACATAAGGTGAATAGTATAGACCAGACCACTGTAAGGTCTGAACATAAGGTGAATAGTATAGACCAGACCACTGTAAGGTCTGAACATAAGGTGAATAGTATAGACCAGACCACTGTAAGGTCTGAACATAAGGTGAATAGTATAGACCAGACCACTGTAAGTCTGAACATAAGGTGAATAGTATAGACCAGACCACTGTAAGGTCTGAACATAAGGTGAATAGTATAGACCAGACCACTGTAAGGTCTGAACATAAGGTGAATAGTATAGACCAGACCACTGTAAGGTCTGAACATAAGGTGAATAGTATAGACCAGACCACTGTAAGGTCTGAACATAAGGTGAATAGTATAGACCAGACCACTGTAAGGTCTGAACATAAGGTGAATAGTATAGACCAGACCACTGTAAGTCTGAACATAAGGTGAATAGTATAGACCAGACCACTGTAAGGTCTGAACATAAGGTGAATAGTATAGACCAGACCACTGTAAGGTCTGAACATAAGGTGAATAGTATAGACCAGACCACTGTAAGGTCTGAACATAAGGTGAATAGTATAGACCAGACCACTGTAAGGTCTGAACATAAGGTGAATAGTATAGACCAGACCACTGTAAGGTCTGAACATAAGGTGAATAGTATAGACCAGACCACTGTAAGGTCTGAACATAAGGTGAATAGTATAGACCAGACCACTGTAAGGTCTGAACATAAGGTGAATAGTATAGACCAGACCACTGTAAGGTCTGAACATAAGGTGAATAGTATAGACCAGACCACTGTAAGGTCTGAACATAAGGTGAATAGTATAGACCAGACCACTGTAAGGTCTGAACATAAGGTGAATAGTATAGACCAGACCACTGTAAGGTCTGAACATAAGGTGAATAGTATAGACCAGACCACTGTAAGGTCTGAACATAAGGTGAATAGTATAGACCAGACCACTGTAAGGTCTGAACATAAGGTGAATAGTATAGACCAGACCACTGTAAGTCTGAACATAAGGTGAATAGTATAGACCAGACCACTGTAAGGTCTGAACATAAGGTGAATAGTATAGACCAGACCACTGTAAGGTCTGAACATAAGGTGAATAGTATAGACCAGACCACTGTAAGTCTGAACATAAGGTGAATAGTATAGACCAGACCACTGTAAGGTCTGAACATAAGGTGAATAGGTTTGATACGTTTGATACTTTTTTGGTCGCTGGATGATTCCATTTGTATTCCGTCATAGTTTTGATGTCTTTACTCTTTTATTTTAGAGTGTGGAAAATAGTAAAAAGTGTCCAAACTTTTAACTGGTAGTGTACAGTGTACAGTATATATATATATATATATATATATATATATATATATATATATATATATATATATATATATATATATATATATAGTATATAATATACAGTATACTACTGTATATGTCTGTATATATAGTATGTCCGTGTGGGTCTTTTTGTGAAATGGAGAAATTCTGCGACCGCAGTGTCCGATCCAAAACTAAGAAAAGCCTTGAGTATGTACAGACTCAGTGAACATGGCTTGGCCTGGCTTCTCCTTAAGTTCCTTCTGCTGGCTAAACGAGGTGGAAACAGAATTACACTTCCTCTGCTCACACACGCTAATGACACTCATTTAAGATATAGTTTCTTCCAGGGGATTAGCCAAAAATATTAGCATTCAAAAGTAGGATCACAACCCAAAAATGACCCAGAAAGTCTAATTCATAACAGCTCGCAAAACCCAAGAACAACTGCTGGAGACTTAATCCAATGTGCCTCTGAGTCAGTCATACATTCAAGCTGGTTATACATGAGAAGAAGAGTTTAGCATG
>NW_028151416.1:5000-15000 GCF_964638095.1 Poromitra crassiceps
CTTCGTTTGTAAATTGGGAGCGCTGTTGTAAATGTACCATAGGTCCGCGCTCTCATTTCAGTGTGGAGTGTCAGAGTGGATTCACGAACGCACCCTTTGTTTTATTGAATTAATGATCAAAATTCAGAGGAGGCTAAGAACTATTATTAAAATTAAGATTATTAACTCATTGAGTGCCAGCCACTTTTGGAGAACGGACGCTCCCAGTGCCAGAGTTTCAGAGCGTTTTCAGTGATTTCTCGAGGCCCACAGAATATTGTGTGATATTACTATGTAAACACCGAACACGCACAAAGAACGATGAGACTCTATTGTATCAGCAGCAAAAAAAAGTTTATTGATATCATTTTCCGTTCTTTACTTATCAGCCGGAGAAGATAGGTCAAAAACAGAAAAACAGGCGTTTCCATCTAGAAGCTGAGATATTGAGCCTTTTGTGAAATATAGCATTTCAAGCAAATCACTGACTCTGAAACTAATATTTTCTGACATGAAACATCTGAACAGTAATTTCCTTCAATATAACAGCACCCCCACCACCCTCTACTGCAAACTCCTCCTCCGTGGGTGTGTCATGATGTTGCTGCTCGCTCTGAGTGCTGCTTGTGTCAGGCGAGTCTGCTGCCTGGATGGCGGCCGCTCGTCGGGGCAGTCTGGATCGGGCTCGCTCGTTTCTGGGGTTTCGGTTGTGAGCTGTGAAGCTGCGTCCGATTCTGGGCTTTCTGGGCTTTCTGCTGCCCTGCGTGCCCCACCCCCCTCCTCCTCCTCCTTGGGAGTGTCTCTGGGCTGCTGCGTTTGCTCTCGCTCTGCTTTTGCTCTGACTGCACTGCACGCTGCATCACCCGGCTTTTTCACATCGTGTCGCCGGCTCCCAGCTGAGAATAATGTAACTTTTCAGAAAGACGCTGGTGTCGCCAACTAAATCATATGGAGGGGCTATTGCAGCGGAGCTGTGGCAGCAGATTGACTGCTGTTCACAGGCACAGCTAACGTTATGCTTCATGCATATCGATCGATGCGATTTCCGTTTCCTCATGACTTCTCTCTTTTCTCCTGGCCTTTCTCTAATATGGAGAGCACTGTCGCCACCTAATGGGTCGGTAAAATAGGAAATACACATTCAACATGCCCCAAAATTTTACAGGAGATGGATCTGGCTTTGATCCACGTCCCACCGTCAAAAAACGCAATTGACGACTTTAGTCGTCTTTGGCACTCAACGTTACTAAAGCAATTGACGACTAAAGTCGTCATTGGCACTCAATGAGTTAAGATTTGACGGGGGGGGGGAGATCTGAAAAAAAAGAAAGATTTGATCATTTCTGTTATTGTTTCTGTTTCTGTTATTTTAGGATCATTTAACCGCCCCAAATTTATAAATCATCTCGTAACCCCGCAAAATTATTTTGTGGCCCAACACCCAGGTTGAGAGCCACTGTCCTAACCTCAACCTCAACCTAATCCTAATCCTAATCCTAATCCTAGCTCCTAAATCCAAGTCTAGATTCCTTGAGTGAGGCTGGCTAAAATGACCTCACTCTGAAGGAGTACATCCCACAAACAAATAACACACGCGCACGCACGCGCGCGCACACGCACGCACGCACACACACACACACACACACACACACACACACCACACACACACACACACACACACACACACACACACACACACACACACACACACACACACACACACACACACACACACACACCCACCCACCCTTGAACTGGAGCACTTAAGCCTGGGCCTTTACACAGGGTGATGTGAGGCATAGAGGAGGGAAGGAGAGGAGGATACAGAGGACAGAGGAGGGAAGGAGAGGAGGATACAGAGGACAGAGGAGAGAAGGAGAGGGGGATACAGAGGACAGAGGAGGGAAGGAGAGGGGGATACAGAGGACAGATGAGAGAAGGAGAGGAGGATACAGAGGACAGAGGAGGGAAGGAGAGGAGGATACAGAGGACAGAGGAGAGAAGGAGAGGGGGATACAGAGGACAGAGGAGGGAAGGAGAGGGGGATACAGAGGAGGGAAGGAGAGGAGGATACAGAGGAGGGAAGGAGAGGGGGATACAGAGGAGGGAAGGAGAGGGGGATACAGAGGACAGAGGAGGGAAGGAGAGGAGGATACAGAGGACAGAGGAGGGAAGGAGAGGAGGATACAGAGGACAGAGGAGGGAAGGAGAGGAGGATACAGAGGACAGAGGAGAGAAGGAGAGGAGGGTACAGAGGACAGAGGAGAGAAGGAGAGGGGGATACAGAGGACAGAGGAGAGAAGGAGAGGAGGATACAGAGGACAGAAGGAGAGGAGGATACAGAGGACAGAGGAGGGAAGGAGAGGGGGATACAGAGGACAGAAGGAGAGGAGGATACAGAGGACAGAGGAGGGAAGGAGAGGAGGATACAGAGGACAGAAGGAGAGGAGGATACAGAGGACAGAGGAGAGAAGGAGAGGAGGATACAGAGGACAGAGGAGAGGGGGATACAGATGACAGAGGAGGGAAGGAGAGGGGGATACAGAGGACAGAGGAGAGGGGGATACAGAGGACAGAGGAGGGAAGGAGAGGGGGATACAGAGGACAGAGGAGAGGGGGATACAGAGGACAGAGGAGGGAAGGAGAGGGGGATACAGAGGACAGAGGAGGGGAGGAGAGGGGGATACAGAGGACAGAGGAGAGAAGGAGAGGGGGATACAGAGGACAGAGGAGAGGGGGATACAGAGGACAGAGGAGGGAAGGAGAGGGGGATACAGAGGACAGAGGAGGGAAGGAGAGGGGGATACAGAGGACAGAGGAGAGGGGGATACAGAGGACAGAGGAGGGAATGAGAGGGGGATACAGAGGACAGAGGAGGGAAGGAGAGGAGGATACAGAGGACAGAGGAGAGAAGGAGAGGAGGATACAGAGGACAGAGGAGAGAAGGAGAGGAGGATACAGAGGACAGAGGAGAGAAGGAGAGGAGGATACAGAGGACAGAGGAGGGAAGGAGAGGAGGATACAGAGGACAGAGGAGAGAAGGAGAGGGGGATACAGAGGACAGAGGAGAGAAGGATACAGAGGACAGAGGAGGGAAGGAGAGGAGGATACAGAGGACAGAGGAGAGAAGGAGAGGAGGATACAGAGGACAGAGGAGAGAAGGATACAGAGGACAGAGGAGAGAAGGAGAGGAGGATACAGAGGACAGAGGAGAGAAGGAGAGGAGGATACAGAGGACAGAGGAGGGAATGAGAGGGGGATACAGAGGACAGAGGAGGGAAGGAGAGGAGGATACAGAGGACAGAGGAGAGAAGGAGAGGAGGATACAGAGGACAGAGGAGAGAAGGAGAGGAGGATACAGAGGACAGAGGAGAGAAGGAGAGGAGGATACAGAGGACAGAGGAGAGAAGGAGAGGGGGATACAGAGGACAGAGGAGAGAAGGAGAGGAGGATACAGAGGACAGAGGAGAGAAGGAGAGGAGGATACAGAGGACAGAGGAGAGAAGGAGAGGAGGATACAGAGGACAGAGGAGAGAGGAGAGAAGGAGAGGAGGATACAGAGGACAGAGGAGAGAAGGAGAGGGGGATACAGAGGACGGATGCTGGGTTTCTCTCTCGAAGGCCATGGAGGACACGTCCGCCAACACAAAAACACAAATCACACGGTTAGCCTTCCTGCGTTTGCGACGCGTGCTGCCACTTTCTGACGGATAGCATCTAATTTAAGTTGCCTTTTTCACAAAGATAAAAACACAAATCAAGTTAATAGCTTGTGCTTGTGCTTGTGCTTGTGTGTGTGTGTGTGTGGGTGTGTGCGTGTGGACACACTCACCAAACACTTTGACTAGGAACACCATACTAATACTGGGTATAGGCATCAGCGTTCAGCTCAATGTGACCCGGCTACCAAAGTGCCACCCGCCTCCATGTTGCATTGTGAGATGCTGCTCTGCTCTGCTCTGCTCTCTCCACAGTTCTAAAGAGGTTCTCTGAGTTACTGTAAGTCGACTGTTCTGTCAACTAGAACCAGTCCGGCCATTCTCCTCTGACCTCTCTCATCAACAAGGTGTTTCTGTGTGCAGAGCTGCTGCTCGCAGGATGTTTGTGTTGTGTTTTCACACCATTCTGTGTCAACTCTATAGAGGCTGTGGTGCGTGAAGGAGATCAGCACTTTCAGGGAAAACTCAAAGCAGCAAGTAAAGTGTGGAGGTAAAAGCACTCGCCGAGCGCCCACCCGGGTTCAATTCCCGTCAGCAGGTACTTCCGGCTTGGACAGACGTTCCTACAGACACAATTGGCCGTGGGTACGAGTCCTGGTCGCTGCATTAGCGCCTCCTCTGGTCGGTTGGGTGCTTGTTCGGGGGGGAGGGGAACTGGGGGGGGAATTTGCTATGTTCTGCCGGTGAAACTCCTCACTGTCAGGTGAAGAGAAGCAGCTCGGGGGGGTGGAGTAATGACCGGGACAGCAGGGGGAATTGGTCAAGTATAACTGGGGATAAAATGGGAGACAAATCGGGGGAAGAAGAAGAAGAAGAAGAAGAAGAAGAAGAAGAAGAAGAAGAAGAAGAAGAAGAAGAAGAAGAAGAATCTTCCGACAACTTGCAGACAGTCGTCAAGTTCAAAAATGAAAATGTAATGGAAAAAGCAACGCAGCCTCTTCCCAAATGAAATATTCAGATTCCACCCTTTCTGTTGGCGTTTAGCCTTAAAAACATTTTCAAAATACAATCAGTGGGGTCAAAAACAGTATGCTCTTCTGCTTCTGCACCGGAATTAGTCTCTTAGAACAGACGAGTTGGCTTCCGCAATTTTCAAATGCTTCCGCCATACCGTCTGTACTTCGTGGGGGAGAATCATGCACCAACCGGAATGGGAAGCAGAAAGGCGGGTCTTCCACTCATTAGTCCAATCAGAATCCAATATGCCGGCAGAAAGGCGGGTCTTCCGCTCATTAGTCCAATCAGAATCCAATATGCCGCATTCGCGTGTCGTGATTGGTCGGATTCCGTAGAACTTCCTTCCAGTCTGAAGTTTTTTTTCCCCAACTTCCTTGTGCATGTTCTGGGGGTGTAACGTACAGACTGTATATAGCTGCATTCGCCGGATGTAGATGATACAGTCTGTTTTAAGAGACTACACCGGAATTGAAGGGCGAGCTAGCAGCCATCAAAATGCTACACAGTGCTGTGTCACTCAAATACATCCTGACATACATTATTATAATTATTTACATCAACACAATCAATATATTTCCTTTTCCTCTGTTTGATAATGTACATTTCTCCCATCAAGATGAAGTACACACGCATGCACGCACGCGCACTCACGCACACACACAACACACACACACACACACACACACGCACACACACACACACACACACACACACACACACACACACACTCGTCTCGCCTTACCTCAAGTCAATTGAGCTGACCCTGTCAATGTGTGGGGCTGTGAGGGGATGTAGCAATGTGATTTAGGTTAAACACGCCTGACTGACTTATAGGTGTTAGGGCTGCTGAACATGTGATAGACAGACGCACACACACACACACACACACACACACACACACACACACACACAGGCGCACACACACACACACACACACACACACACACACACACACACGCACGCACACACACACTCTCTCTCACACACAGACACACACACACACACACACACACACACACACACACACACACACACACTCACACACACACACACACACACACACACACACACACACACACACACACACACTCTCTCACACACACAGACACACACACACACACACTCAGACACACACATATTGTACACACACACTCACGCACGTGCATGCACACACTCCCCTGCCCATCTCAACACACGCGCACACACACACACACACACACACACACACACACACACACACACACACACACACACACACACAGACACACACACACACAGCATAGCATGTGTTTTCTGAAGGACAAACATTTCATCTCTCTCTCTCCCCTACTTTGCCGTTTCAGCACAACTGTCAACTCCACTGAATGTGTGTGTTTGTGGATGTGTGTACTTGCGCATTTGCTGTGTGTGTGTGTGTGTGTGTGTGTGTGTGTGTGTGTGTGTGTACTTGCACATGTGCTTCCATTCCTTCTCTTCAGCATAGTGCAGGCTGAACTGTCCTTCCTGGTATAGCAGGTAGATAGAGTGTAACCTTCCATGTGTCTCCACATGTTGCAGATGAACACCTTCTTACCAGAGAGCTGGATCCAATTTCAGGTTCCCAGCATTTTGATGAATGACGGGAAGATACGTGTTCAGTGAGGCGTTTGCCTTCAGATGCTATTTAGCTGACAGCGACTATACATCCGGGGGCACTTTGATCGATACCTCGGCCATTTTGTCCTGTTTGTAACAGCTCCATAGCTTAGAGCAAACACACACGACAGGCGGCCATGGCTTCTTACACAAAGACACATGTTGGAGGCAACTTCTCAAGGGCCTGTGTGAGGAGGGGGGCGGGGCCTGTGTGAGCAGGGGGGGCGGGGCTTGCTATTACAAATGCCATGACCTCAGAGGTAAAGGCCTCGCTTTGAACGTCACCACACAGGAATGGGAAGGGCTGCGTGTAAATAAATAAAATAATTTATATTTTATAATATATTTATATTTTATAAAATAAATAAATAAATATTTCAAATGTGTGTGTGTGTGTTCCCCTGGTTATCTGAATTAATATGTGTTGAATAAAAACGAACAAAAATAAGTGCAGTTTTAAAATATTATTACAGAGAATTTATGGTATACTGTACATGTTCATGTGGCATTTTGGTGTTGTCAAGTGAAAACTGTGTATCTTTTTTTGTAGGAACTAAGAAAAACAACCTTGCTTTTAGGCAGCTACTGTATGCCTCCTTTTTGGGGGTTTTAAAAGGTTTCATAAACCCGATGCTTGTAGAATTTAAAAAAGTTAAAAGCTGAACATTACAACAACGACAACAACAACAACAACAACAAACATCAGTTCCAACACTGATTTGATTTGCATCATTTAGAGAGGCAGCTGGGAAAGGTGTCACATTCTCAGCCAAGAAAGTATACCCTCAAAAAGGAGCTGACTTTGCTTTAATGTCTCTATTTTTCAAATGAGGATTCTTTTATTTTGGAGCAAAACTTGTTGTGTTTTGCTCCAATTATATTATCCTATATTTCTATATTTTCTATATTTCTCTATCAATTGTTCAATGCGTTATCATTATTCTGTAATTTGCTACTGTTGTGTCAGCTAGAATTAGCTAGACATATTCTCTGTGAAGCCCTCTGTGACATGCTTGTGAATTAGGGCTATATAAATAAACTTGACTTGTACTGTAGTAGAGCATGTGGGAGTGAGGATGTTGTACTGTATTGTGGGAGTGAGGATGGCCGCCGCGTGGGCGTGGCATCTTACCTCTCCTTCTCTGTGCCACGGTCTCCCGTTCTGGGGATACTTGCTCTGGCTCTGGCGCTTCTTCTGCCCTCCGTCGGCAAATTTGCACAGCAAAGGCTCGTTGGGGGCTGCAGAGGACAGAGAGAGGACAGAACATGTCAAACCAGGGACCCTTCAGAACCACACGAGTCCCTTCAGAACGACACGAGACCCTTCAGAACGACACGAGACCCTTCAGAACCACATGAGACCCTTCAGAACGACATGAGTCCCTTCAGAACGACATGAGTCCCTTCAGAACGACATGAGACCCTTCAGAACCACACAAGACCCTTCAGAACCACACAAGACCCTTCAGAACGACATGAGTCCCTTCAGAACGACATGAGACCCTTCAGAACCACACAAGACCCTTCAGAACCACACAAGACCCTTCAGAACGACATGAGTCCCTTCAGAACGACATGAGACCCTTCAGAACCACACGAGACCCTTCAGAACCACACAAGACCCTTCAGAACCACACGAGTCCCTTCAGAACCACACGAGTCCCTTCAGAACGACATGAATCCCTTCAGAACGACATGAGTCCCTTCAGAACCACACGAGTCCCTTCAGAACGACACAAGTCCCTTCAGAACCACACGAATCCCTTCAGAACCACACAAGTCCCTTCAGAACGACACAAGTCCCTTCAGAACGACGCGAATCCCTTCAGAACCACACGAGTCCCTTCAGAACGACATGAGTCCCTTCAGAACGACATGAGTCCCTTCAGAACCACATGAGTCCCTTCAGAACCACACAAGTCCCTTCAGAACCACACGAATCCCTTCAGAACCACACGAGTCCCTTCAGAATGACACGAGTCCCTTCAGAACGACATGAGTCCCTTCAGAACGACACAAGTCCCTTCAGAACGACACAAGTCCCTTCAGAACCACACGAGTCCCTTCAGAACGACACGAGTCCCTTCAGAACCACACAAATCCCTTCAGAACCACACGAGTCCCTTCAGAACGACATGAGGCCTTTTGAAGTGTGTTTTTACTCGTGCATCTCTTCTTCCTCCTCCTTCCTCTCTGCTCTCCTCCTTCCTCTCTCCTCTCCTCCTTCCTCTCTCCTCTCCTCCTTCCTCTCCTCTCTCCTCTCCTCCTTCCTCTCTGCTCTCCTCCTTCCTCTCTCCTCTCCTCCTTCCTCTCTCCTCTCCTCCTTCCTCTCCTCTCTCCTCTCCTCCTTCCTCTCTGCTCTCCTCTCCTCCTTCCTCTCTGCTCTCCCATAGAGTTCCTTGAGAAATTCCCAGAGCGTCGGGGGTTTGGCACGCCCTGCCTCCCCCCAGCCCCTGCTGGCAGCCCATGAAAGAGAATGGCAGCGTATTGTTGAAATAATAATCAGAGTAATCGCTCTCGTAAATAGCTCTGAGATGGTAACGCGGGGCCGCTCCGTCAGCCAGAGCTCATTTCGAGGAAGGCGTGCCCCGTTCCCAGCGTATAATCCCTCCCGTGTTTTCACTTTAACAGCCATTTTCCCTTTGACTTTGGATTTTTATGCCTTTTTCCACTCAGTGCAAAATGTCTCACTTCGCGCCCTGTGTTGTTTGGGGGCAAGGTTGCTGCGGATGTTGAGGGTGGCTCTTCTCAGTGTGACCACCGGAGGCAGTCTAACCATGTCAGAGATGCACATTCAAACCAAACACAGAGCTGGCAAGTGCCTATCGTCGACCTCTCGCCACCAGGAAAACATGACATGAAACAACCTTGTTATTCATCTAAATGAAAAAAGAAAGCGAGCTAATCTAAGCTGTCTCGGCATCAACAGCCTTTTGTAGGTGTAATTGGCAGTAGAAGGTGAGTGAAAGTGTTGAGATGACCTACGTCGCTGTAAAGATAACTTCTCAAAGGGCACATTCTCACAGTCGGGGCTGCAGGTGAGCAGCAGAGGAGACACAAAACAGGTAGAGCAGATGAAGAGAGAGAGAGAGAGAGAGAGAGAGAGAGAAGATCTGAAGAAAGGCCGACTCAATGAAAGAGGAGAGCGGAGAGGAAAAAAGCAGGAAAATAAAAGGGCTTAGTGAGCGTTTCTCGTGAGAAACGGGTGGCTCTCTTGGCCGGGGATCTGGGGGTCTTACAGTGTCCGCCCCCCTTTTCAGTATGTGTCAGCGAGATCACAATCTCTCTCTCTCTCTCTCTCTCTCTCTGGACGTGCACTGTGGAGATGAGAGGGAGCAAGGGAGAGGGCTGGGTGGTGGAGGGGAGAGACTGAGAGAGACAGAGAGAAATACAGAGAGACAGGGTAAGAGAAACAAGAAACTGAGAGAGAGACAGACAGACAGAGACAGACAGACAGACAGAGAGAGAGACACACAGACAGACAGATAGACAGACAGACAGACAGAGAGAGAGACAGACAGACAGACAGACAGACAGACAGACAGACAGAGACACAGACAGACAGGGTAAAAGAAACAAGAAGCAAAGAGAGGAGGGGGAGGAAAGTGGAAGAGAGAAAGGGAGAGATGCAGAAGGAGAAAACTTGGGACCTACAATATAATATATCGGTATCAGCTGATGTTAGTCATTTTTGAATATATCGTATCGGT
>NW_028151416.1:27500-32500 GCF_964638095.1 Poromitra crassiceps
TGCTCCACACTGCCAACAGCTCTGCTCCACACTGCCAACAGCTCTACTGCTGCAGACCAGCCCTGCTCCACACTGCCAACAGCTCTACTGCTGCTGCACACCAGCACTGCTCCACACTGCCAACAGCACTACTGCTGCTGCACACCAGCACTGCTCCACACTGCCAACAGCTCTACTGCTGCAGCACACCAGCACTGCTCCACACTGCCAACAGCACTACTGCTGCTGCACACCAGCCCTGCTCCACACTGCCAACAGCTCTACTGCTGCAGCACACCAGCACTGCTCCACACTGCCAACAGCTCTACTGCTGCTGCACACCAGCACTGCTCCACACTGCCAACAGCACTACTGCTGCTGCACACCAGCACTGCTCCACACTGCCAACAGCACTGCTCCACACTGCCAACAGCTCTACTGCTGCTGCACACCAGCTCTGCTCCACATTGCCAACAGCACTGCTCCACACTGCCAACAGCTCTACTGCTGCAGACCAGCACTGCTCCACACTGCCAACAGCACTGCTCCACACTGCCAACAGCTCTACTGCTGCAGACCAGCACTGCTCCACACTGCCAACAGCACTGCTCCACACTGCCAACAGCTCTACTGCTGCAGCACACCAGCTCTGCTCCACATTGCCAACAGCACTGCTCCACACTGCCAACAGCTCTACTGCTGCAGACCAGCACTGCTCCACACTGCCAACAGCCCTGCTCCACACTGCCAACAGCTCTACTGCTGCTGCACACCAGCTCTGCTCCACACTGCCAACAGCTCTACTGCTGCTGCACACCAGCTCTGCTCCACACTGCCAACAGCTCTACTGCTGCAGCACACCAGCTCTGCTCCACACTGCCAACAGCTCTACTGCTGCAGCAGGCCCGGGTATCACTGGCCACTTAACACAGCAGGGCCAGGGTGGGAATGAGCAGCAGCCAGGCTGCGGCTAGTGGAAAATGTTAAGAGTAGAGCAGGAGGTTGAAAAGCACTATTTGTAGACACGCCATTTGAAGTGACAGAATAGCTGAGAAAACAGCACAACCCGCGATAAGTCACTACATCACCGTGCACATTTCTAAATACATTTCGGAGATCGGCTGTTATCGCCGGAGACAAGCGTGGAATTCTATTACGCTACGCTGTTAAACTGCCTCCTTTATGCTACGCTGTTAAACTGCCTCCTTTCTTCTATTTCACAGTCTGTGCAAAACAAGAGAGAAAACATCATTGCAGTTGTGATCGGATTGGAGAGAAAACTAATGAACAGTTTTTCAAAACACGACAGTTACAAAGTCGCTAATGGAACACCGAAGATGTTTCCTGCTCTAACGACTCTGTCTCCAATTTGTGTTCACATTTCGCAAATTGACGTGTGCACTTTTATTGGGTATGAGAATCTGAGATGAGCTCACACTTAATCTATAATGAATTGACGCTGCCAACAAACTATGTGCAGATTCTACCCGGGCAAATGTCAAATATTCAGAAAGTAATAAGACAATGTTATGGATTGCAGTATTACAATCTGAATTTTCCATGCAACTCTGACTCACTGGTGAAACATTGCAAACTCCGTTGAGAGCCGGCAAACCACGGCGCGAGACATCAATTGTTTTACTTCGTGCATGCATTATCAACACGAGTATAAATCCCAAACATGCAACGCCTGCACCGCACTGCAATGTGTCTGCAAGAACTGATGTCGTGGCAGCACATTCAGGAAATGTATTCACTTTGGGCGTTCGGCTCGTGCAGCGGTACATTCTCTGCCTACCAACACGAGGGTTGCAGGTTCGAACCCCCCATGTTACCACCGGCTTGGTCGAGGGTCCATACAGGCACAATAATAATAGCGTAATCCTCCCATGTCCTACAGTACGTCCTGCAGGTGAAACTCCTCGCTGTCAGGTAAAAAGAAGCGGCTGGCGACTGCACATGTATCGGAGGAAGCATGTGCTAGTCTACAGCTCTCCCCAGATCAGCAGAGGGGGTGGAGCAACGACCGAGACAGCAGGGGGAAATGTCCAACTACAATAAACCCTTTTCACAGCTGCCATTTTGTGTCTAAAAGGCAGGATAAACACAGGTGCAACCAACTCATTAATTAGGGCCCCAGCACTGGAACACCTAAATGGACTGGAAGTTGGAAACCCTAATTAATGTTTTGGTACGCCTGTGTTTATCCTGTCTTTGAGACACAAAATGGCCACCGTGAAAAGGGTCCATAGAGACACTGCATGAAATAGGCCACGCCCATCACCGGGGAAATCGCTCCGTTCACTCCCATAGACCAGCATCATTTTCCTTGAATTAAACCTAGCTAAAAGCTGTTGTGTGGTGGGGCTGCACACACAACAAATGTAAATAATCGCCAGTTAAAGTTTTTTTGTACTCCCGAGCAAAACAAGGAAGCCATTGAGAATTGGCGAGAAGAAAAATGTGGATCTAGCTGTCAAGGAAGTAAGTTGGAGTGTTCATCTTCCGTATATACGATCTTTTTGTGCAACACGCAACCATGCACGCGACATAGGAGAACGCCAGGATTGGGGGGGGGGGGGGGGGGGGGTTCTAGTGAAGCTATGTTCTGTTTTCCCCCCGTTTTGGGGGTGGTTTCTGAATGATGCCGCGCTCCGCAGTGTCTCTATTGGGGAGACAATGGGTGGGGGAAATCCCCTCCCCGCCAAAAATAAACAAGGCCAGGTCGAAACCTGGCATAGGGCCGGTGTGCTCAGTAAAGTGCAGAACTCTGCCAAGGTGTAGAGTCTAAAACCAATGCTGGCGGTCCGTATGGAAAGTGGAAATCGAAATGGTTAAAAGTTAAATCAATTTGGTCATTCAGTGGCATTATACTGCCATGTAAAGTAACGACAAGTAACAGTTAGCCGCAAACATGAGCTACACTATTTTTATTTTGTGACGATTGGGGCGCGTCGAGGCACGTAGCGTGCGTCGACGTCATCGATTACGTCGACTCGCCGGGACAGCCCTAGTCCGAGGAGCAAACGATTAGTCACATTCACAGCTGCTTTACATTAGGACAAAAAAGACGATACATGTCAACTCCTCAAAAATCGAATCAATAAATTCCTAGTCGGATCGAGAGAGGCACCAGATGGTGAAATGTCCGACGACCGGCTCTTGTGGAACTCTCTGAACGAGCTAGCCACAATATTAGCCAGAGGTGCATTACCGCCACCTACCGGACTGGAAAGCGGAAAGACATTACATCGCCTGAATCCTCCGTGAATCCGGGCTAAAATGGTCTGGGCGACAGAGTGGAATGTAAGGGCCCTGCTGTGCATTCTGCACACCGGCCCCAAAAAAATATAAATGAATTTGGAAAGGAATGAACTTCCATCAGACAATAACACATATCCTGTAATGCATTACGTCTGAACACGGCCTAAGAGCTGCTATTCTCAGAGGGAGTTGAGTGACATAACTAATAAAGTACGCCTTTGTTGGTTCCGTTTGGCTGTCTGGTGTAGAAGCAGACTGGTCTGGTTCTGGCCTGGCAGCCCGCTCTCTTCTCATGGCAAACACTTTGGGCTGTGGTGGACGGGCTGGAGAGCAGCTGCTGTTGTACTTTGCCTGTGGGTTGACTTGTGTTGCCGGCCGCTGTCTGTGTGGGCAGACAGTGCAGCTAAGCTAGCTCTGTCCCTGTTAGCAGAGTATTAGAACAGTGACCCGTGAAACCTCCCACATCTATACAGATGAATCATACAGACACTGCTTTGTAATGCTCATCCACTAGACCTACTGCAAATACTCCCAAAGTGGTTACAGGTGCATACTACACTCACACACTTAGAATAGATTGATTTGTAGCTATGTAAGTAGTGTTCTATAGGCCTTGTTATAGCTTGAGACTGTGCAATCATTATGTAATCAAATCAGAGGTTGTCCCTGATGCTTCTGGTATATTTGAAGAGTCCATTTGCAAAAACAGGTATCTCAGTTTTTTTTTTTTTTATCATTTTATATTATATATTGATGTATTTATACTGTAATTAATTTATTTTTGGTAAATTTTGTATTATCAATCATAACTAAAACATATTCATCTGATCATTTTCACATAAATCACCTCAATAATGTTTTCTACGTTCACTCCAGGTGTTGTTTATTCATTTTAAGTACGGCGTTTACCTGCTTTGGCTTTTGCAAATGACCTCTTCATTTATGCTTCTTACTGGTTTTAAAAACCTGCCGCATAACGTTACTGCCAACCTTCACCTTCTTAACGTCTATTTATCAAGGCAGGGCTTTTGCTGAGCACGCAGGGTCTTTTTCACCACTGCCCTGTTTGACATTCATAGAGTTTCATCACAAATTCATACGCAGCCCGCAGTGCAGCCACAGTCCTCTATACGCAGCCCGCAGTGCAGCCACAGTCCTCTATACGCAGCCCGCAGTGCAGCCACAGTCCTCTATACGCAGCCCGCAGTGCAGCCACAGTCCTCTATACGCAGCCCGCAGTGCAGCCACAGTCCTCTATACGCAGCCCGCAGTGCAGCCACAGTCCTCTATACGCAGCCCGCAGTGCAGCCACAGTCCTCTATACGCAGCCCGCAGTGCAGCCACAGTCCTCTATACGCAGCCCGCAGTGCAGCCACAGTCCTCTATACGCAGCCCGCAGTGCAGCCACAGTCCTCTATACGCAGCCCGCAGTGCAGCCACAGTCCTCTATACGCAGCCCGCAGTGCAGCCACAGTCCTCTATACGCAGCCCGCAGTGCAGCCACAGTCCTCTATACGCAGCCCGCAGTGCAGCCACAGTCCTCTATACGCAGCCCGCAGTGCAGCCACAGTCCTCTATACGCAGCCCGCAGTGCAGCCACAGTCCTCTATACGCAGCCCGCAGTGCAGCCACAGTCCTCTATACGCAGCCCGCAGTGCAGCCACAGTCCTCTATACGCAGCCCGCAGTGCAGCCACAGTCCTCTATACGCAGCCCGCAGTGCAGCCACAGTCCTCTACTGTGTTGGCCATCACTGGA
>NW_028151416.1:37500-47500 GCF_964638095.1 Poromitra crassiceps
AGGAGCACACTGAAGGTAGCACCTCCTTACATATCACTAAGGTTCAACAAGGAGCACACTGAAGGTAGCACCTCCTTACATATCACTAAGGTTCAACAAGGAGCACACTGAAGGTAGCTCCTCCTTACATATCACTAAGGTTCAACAAGGAGCACACTGAAGGTAGCTCCTCCTTACATATCACTAGGGTTCAACAAGGAGCACACTGAAGGTAGCTCCTCCTTACATATCACTAAGGTTCAACAAGGAGCACACTGAAGGTAGCTCCTCCTTACATATCACTAGGGTTCAACAAGGAGCACACTGAAGGTAGCTCCTCCTTACATATCACTAGGGTTCAACAAGGAGCACACTGAAGGTAGCTCCTCCTTACATATCACTAAGGTTCAACAAGGAACACACTGAAGGTAGCTCCTCCTTACATATCACTAAGGTTCAACAAGGAGCACACTGAAGGTAGCACCTCCTTACATATCACTAAGGTTCAACAAGGAGCACACTGAAGGTAGCTCCTCCTTACATATCACTAAGGTTCAACAAGGAGCACACTGAAGGTAGCTCCTCCTTACATATCACTAGGGTTCAACAAGGAGCACACTGAAGGTAGCTCCTCCTTACATATCACTAAGGTTCAACAAGGAGCACACTGAAGGTAGCTCCTCCTTACATATCACTAGGGTTCAACAAGGAGCACACTGAAGGTAGCACCTCCTTACATATCACTAGGGTTCAACAAGGAGCACACTGAAGGTAGCTCCTCCTTACATATCACTAAGGTTCAACAAGGAACACACTGAAGGTAGCTCCTCCTTACATATCACTAGGGTTCAACAAGGAGCACACTGAAGGTAGCACCTCCTTACATATCACTAAGGTTCAACAAGGAGCACACTGAAGGTAGCTCCTCCTTACATATCACTAAGGTTCAACAAGGAGCACACTGAAGGTAGCTCCTCCTTACATATCACTAGGGTTCAACAAGGAGCACACTGAAGGTAGCTCCTCCTTACATATCACTAAGGTTCAACAAGGAGCACACTGAAGGTAGCTCCTCCTTACATATCACTAGGGTTCAACAAGGAGCACACTGAAGGTAGCTCCTCCTTACATATCACTAGGGTTCAACAAGGAGCACACTGAAGGTAGCTCCTCCTTACATATCACTAGGGTTCAACAAGGAGCACACTGAAGGTAGCTCCTCCTTACATATCACTAAGGTTCAACAAGGAGCACACTGAAGGTAGCACCTCCTTACATATCACTAAGGTTCAACAAGGAGCACACTGAAGGTAGCTCCTCCTTACATATCACTAAGGTTCAACAAGGAGCACACTGAAGGTAGCACCTCCTTACATATCACTAAGGTTCAACAAGGAGCACACTGAAGGTAGCTCCTCCTTACATATCACTAAGGTTCAACAAGGAGCACACTGAAGGTAGCTCCTCCTTACATATCACTAGGGTTCAACAAGGAGCACACTGAAGGTAGCTCCTCCTTACATATCACTAAGGTTCAACAAGGAGCACACTGAAGGTAGCTCCTCCTTACATATCACTAGGGTTCAACAAGGAGCACACTGAAGGTAGCTCCTCCTTACATATCACTAAGGTTCAACAAGGAGCACACTGAAGGTAGCACCTCCTTACATATCACTAGGGTTCAACAAGGAGCACACTGAAGGTAGCTCCTCCTTACATATCACTAAGGTTCAACAAGGAGCACACTGAAGGTAGCACCTCCTTACATATCACTAAGGTTCAACAAGGAGCACACTGAAGGTAGCTCCTCCTTACATATCACTAGGGTTCAACAAGGAGCACACTGAAGGTAGCTCCTCCTTACATATCACTAGGGTTCAACAAGGAGGACACTGAAGGTAGCTCCTCCTTACATATCACTAGGGTTCAACAAGGAGCACACTGAAGGTAGCTCCTCCTTACATATCACTAAGGTTCAACAAGGAGCACACTGAAGGTAGCTCCTCCTTACATATCACTAAGGTTCAACAAGGAGCACACTGAAGGTAGCTCCTCCTTACATATCACTAAGGTTCAACAAGGAGCACACTGAAGGTAGCTCCTCCTTACATATCACTAAGGTTCAACAAGGAGCACACTGAAGGTAGCTCCTCCTTACATATCACTAAGGTTCAACAAGGAGCACACTGAAGGTAGCTCCTCCTTACATATCACTAAGGTTCAACAAGGAGCACACTGAAGGTAGCTCCTCCTTACATATCACTAAGGTTCAACAAGGAGCACACTGAAGGTAGCTCCTCCTTACATATCACTAAGGTTCAACAAGGAGCACACTGAAGGTAGCTCCTCCTTACATATCACTAAGGTTCAACAAGGAGCACACTGAAGGTAGCTCCTCCTTACATATCACTAAGGTTCAACAAGGAGCACACTGAAGGTAGCACCTCCTTACATATCACTAAGGTTCAACAAGGAGCACACTGAAGGTAGCTCCTCCTTACATATCACTAAGGTTCAACAAGGAGCACACTGAAGGTAGCTCCTCCTTACATATCACTAGGGTTCAACAAGGAGCACACTGAAGGTAGCTCCTCCTTACATATCACTAAGGTTCAACAAGGAGCACACTGAAGGTAGCACCTCCTTACATATCACTAAAGTTCAACAAGGAGCACACTGAAGGTAGCTCCTCCTTACATATCACTAAGGTTCAACAAGGAGCACACTGAAGGTAGCTCCTCCTTACATATCACTAAGGTTCAACAAGGAGCACACTGAAGGTAGCTCCTCCTTACATATCACTAAGGTTCAACAAGGAGCACACTGAAGGTAGCTCCTCCTTACATATCACTAAGGTTCAACAAGGAGCACACTGAAGGTAGCTCCTCCTTACATATCACTAAGGTTCAACAAGGAGGACACTGAAGGTAGCTCCTCCTTACATATCACTAAGGTTCAACAAGGAGCACACTGAAGGTAGCTCCTCCTTACATATCACTAAGGTTCAACAAGGAGCACACTGAAGGTAGCTCCTCCTTACATATCACTAAGGTTCAACAAGGAGCACACTGAAGGTAGCTCCTCCTTACATATCACTAAGGTTCAACAAGGAGCACACTGAAGGTAGCACCTCCTTACATATCACTAAGGTTCAACAAGGAGCACACTGAAGGTAGCTCCTCCTTACATATCACTAAGGTTCAACAAGGAGCACACTGAAGGTAGCTCCTCCTTACATATCACTAAGGTTCAACAAGGAGCACACTGAAGGTAGCTCCTCCTTACATATCACTAAGGTTCAACAAGGAGCACACTGAAGGTAGCTCCTCCTTACATATCACTAAGGTTCAACAAGGAGCACACTGAAGGTAGCTCCTCCTTACATATCACTAAGGTTCAACAAGGAGCACACTGAAGGTAGCTCCTCCTTACATATCACTAGGGTTCAACAAGGAGCACACTGAAGGTAGCTCCTCCTTACATATCACTAAGGTTCAACAAGGAGCACACTGAAGGTAGCACCTCCTTACATATCACTAGGGTTCAACAAGGAGCACACTGAAGGTAGCTCCTCCTTACATATCACTAAGGTTCAACAAGGAGCACACTGAAGGTAGCTCCTCCTTACATATCACTAAGGTTCAACAAGGAGCACACTGAAGGTAGCTCCTCCTTACATATCACTAGGGTTCAACAAGGAGCACACTGAAGGTAGCTCCTCCTTACATATCACTAAGGTTCAACAAGGAGCACACTGACGGTAGCTCCTCCTTACATATCACTAGGGTTCAACAAGGAGCACACTGAAGGTAGCTCCTCCTTACATATCACTAAGGTTCAACAAGGAGCACACTGAAGGTAGCTCCTCCTTACATATCACTAAGGTTCAACAAGGAGCACACTGAAGGTAGCTCCTCCTTACATATCACTAAGGTTCAACAAGGAGGATACTGAAGGTAGCTCCTCCTTACATATCACTAAGGTTCAACAAGGAGCACACTGAAGGTAGCTCCTCCTTACATATCACTAAGGTTCAACAAGGAGCACACTGAAGGTAGCTCCTCCTTACATATCACTAAGGTTCAACAAGGAGCACACTGAAGGTAGCTCCTCCTTACATATCACTAAGGTTCAACAAGGAGCACACTGAAGGTAGCTCCTCCTTACATATCACTAAGGTTCAACAAGGAGCACACTGAAGGTAGCACCTCCTTACATATCACTAAGGTTCAACAAGGAGCACACTGAAGGTAGCTCCTCCTTACATATCACTAAGGTTCAACAAGGAGGACACTGAAGGTAGCTCCTCCTTACATATCACTAAGGTTCAACAAGGAGCACACTGAAGGTAGCTCCTCCCTACATATCACTAAGGTTCAACAAGGAGCACACTGAAGGTAGCTCCTCCTTACATATCACTAAGGTTCAACAAGGAGCACACTGAAGGTAGCTCCTCCTTACATATCACTAAGGTTCAACAAGGAGCACACTGAAGGTAGCTCCTCCTTACATATCACTAGGGTTCAACAAGGAGCACACTGAAGGTAGCTCCTCCTTACATATCACTAAGGTTCAACAAGGAGCACACTGAAGGTAGCTCCTCCTTACATATCACTAAGGTTCAACAAGGAGCACACTGACGGTAGCTCCTCCTTACATATCACTAGGGTTCAACAAGGAGCACACTGAAGGTAGCTCCTCCTTACATATCACTAGGGTTCAACAAGGAGCACACTGAAGGTAGCTCCTCCTTACATATCACTAAGGTTCAACAAGGAGCACACTGAAGGTAGCTCCTCCTTACATATCACTAAGGTTCAACAAGGAGCACACTGAAGGTAGCTCCTCCTTACATATCACTAAGGTTCAACAAGGAGCACACTGAAGGTAGCTCCTCCTTACATATCACTAGGGTTCAACAAGGAGCACACTGAAGGTAGCTCCTCCTTACATATCACTAAGGTTCAACAAGGAGCACACTGAAGGTAGCTCCTCCTTACATATCACTAAGGTTCAACAAGGAGCACACTGACGGTAGCTCCTCCTTACATATCACTAAGGTTCAACAAGGAGCACACTGAAGGTAGCTCCTCCTTACATATCACTAAGGTTCAACAAGGAGCACACTGAAGGTAGCTCCTCCTTACATATCACTAAGGTTCAACAAGGAGCACACTGAAGGTAGCTCCTCCTTACATATCACTAAGGTTCAACAAGGAGCACACTGACGGTAGCTCCTCCTTACATATCACTAGGGTTCAACAAGGGGCACACTGAAGGTAGCTCCTCCTTACATATCACTAGGGTTCAACAAGGAGCACACTGAAGGTAGCTCCTCCTTACATATCACTAAGGTTCAACAAGGAGCACACTGAAGGTAGCTCCTCCTTACATATCACTAAGGTTCAACAAGGAGCACACTGACGGTAGCTCCTCCTTACATATCACTAGGGTTCAACAAGGAGCACACTGAAGGTAGCTCCTCCTTACATATCACTAGGGTTCAACAAGGAGGACACTGAAGGTAGCTCCTCCCTACATATCACTAAGGTTCAACAAGGAGGACACTGAAGGTAGCTCCTCCTTACATATCACTAAGGTTCAACAAGGAGCACACTGAAGGTAGCTCCTCCTTACATATCACTAGGGTTCAACAAGGAGCACACTGAAGGTAGCTCCTCCTTACATATCACTAAGGTTCAACAAGGAGCACACTGAAGGTAGCTCCTCCTTACATATCACTAAGGTTCAACAAGGAGCACACTGACGGTAGCTCCTCCTTACATATCACTAAGGTTCAACAAGGAGCACACTGAAGGTAGCTCCTCCTTACATATCACTAAGGTTCAACAAGGAGCACACTGAAGGTAGCTCCTCCTTACATATCACTAAGGTTCAACAAGGAGCACACTGAAGGTAGCTCCTCCTTACATATCACTAAGGTTCAACAAGGAGCACACTGACGGTAGCTCCTCCTTACATATCACTAGGGTTCAACAAGGAGCACACTGAAGGTAGCTCCTCCTTACATATCACTAGGGTTCAACAAGGAGCACACTGAAGGTAGCTCCTCCTTACATATCACTAAGGTTCAACAAGGAGCACACTGAAGGTAGCTCCTCCTTACATATCACTAAGGTTCAACAAGGAGCACACTGACGGTAGCTCCTCCTTACATATCACTAGGGTTCAACAAGGAGCACACTGAAGGTAGCTCCTCCTTACATATCACTAGGGTTCAACAAGGAGGACACTGAAGGTAGCTCCTCCCTACATATCACTAAGGTTCAACAAGGAGGACACTGAAGGTAGCTCCTCCTTACATATCACTAAGGTTCAACAAGGAGCACACTGAAGGTAGCTCCTCCTTACATATCACTAAGGTTCAACAAGGAGCACACTGAAGGTAGCTCCTCCTTACATATCACTAAGGTTCAACAAGGAGCACACTGAAGGTAGCTCTTCCTTACATATCACTAAGGTTCAACAAGGAGCACACTGAAGGTAGCTCCTCCTTACATATCACTAAGGTTCAACAAGGAGCACACTGAAGGTAGCTCCTCCTTACATATCACTAGGGTTCAACAAGGAGCACACTGAAGGTAGCACCTCCTTACATATCACTAGGGTTCAACAAGGAGCACACTGAAGGTAGCTCCTCCTTACATATCACTAAGGTTCAACAAGGAGCACACTGAAGGTAGCTCCTCCTTACATATCACTAAGGTTCAACAAGGAGGACACTGAAGGTAGCTCTTCCTTACATATCACTAAGGTTCAACAAGGAGCACACTGAAGGTAGCTCCTCCTTACATATCACTAAGGTTCAACAAGGAGCACACTGAAGGTAGCACCTCCTTACATATCACTAGGGTTCAACAAGGAGCACACTGAAGGTAGCTCCTCCTTACATATCACTAAGGTTCAACAAGGAGCACACTGAAGGTAGCTCCTCCTTACATATCACTAAGGTTCAACAAGGAGCACACTGAAGGTAGCTCCTCCTTACATATCACTAAGGTTCAACAAGGAGCACACTGAAGGTAGCTCCTCCTTACATATCACTAAGGTTCAACAAGGAGCACACTGAAGGTAGCTCCTCCTTACATATCACTAAGGTTCAACAAGGAGCACACTGAAGGTAGCTCTTCCTTGCAGTACCAGGAGGAGAGGCCAGACACATCGGTGCAGCAATGAGGGCAGTGGAAGGAGTGCAGTAGGAGTTTTAAAATGTGTGTGTGTGTGTGTGTGTGTGTGTGTGTGTGTGTAAAGTATTTGCTTTGAATAAAGATATTGCTTGATTTAACTCAAACTGAAACCAATATGAGAGCGTTTACACAAGGGTCCTCCATTATGAAGTGTGGTGCCGAGCATACTATAGTACACTATGCATGGCACCTACCATACTGTAGTATGCAACATATTGTGGGCACAGTATTACAGGGAACGCTTACATCCCTACTGTACAGCATATATATTTGAGTATGTGTGGGTGTGTTTCTATCTTAGTGTGAGAATATGGTCAGTTAGTATGTCTAAATGTATTACCTTCGTCAGATTAAAACAAAATCAGGCTATTATTAAACCAATGTCCAACAACGCTTGATCTACAAACTATGAGAAACTACGACCCCCCCCCCCTTCCCACCCACACACCCACCCACACACACACACACACACACACACACACACACACACACACACGTAGCAGCCCCTCCAATTCAACAGAAGTATGGGGATGTGAGGCCAGCACAGCAGCGTTGTGGAGAGCAGGCGAGTCGTCGCGGCGTCTCTCGTCCCTCGTCGCCAGTCCACCAGACCGCCGGCCGCCATCACGAGCGGCTTAATTGGGGGTGTGATGAGGTCTGATGAGGCCTGTGCTTATTCAATTCCCCCGCCTGTTATTTAGATCACGCTGGACGCCTCATCCATTCACACGCCCAGCAGGGGGCAGCACGTCTCATCCATTCACACGCCCAGCAGGGGGCAGCACGTCTCATCCATTCACACGCCCAGCAGGGGGCAGCACGTCTCATCCATTCACACGCCCAGCAGGGGGCAGCACGTCTCATCCATTCACACGCCCAGCAGGGGGCAGCACGTCTCATCCATTCACACGCCCAGCAGGGGGCAGCACGTCTCATCCATTCACACGCCCAGCAGGAGGCAGCACGTCTCATCCATTCACACGCCCAGCAGGGGGCAGCATGTCTCATCCATTCACACGCCCAGCAGGGGGCAGCACGTCTCATCCATTCACACGCCCAGCAGGGGGCAGCACGTCTCATCCATTCACACGCCCAGCAGGGGGCAGCACGTCTCATCCATTCACACGCCCAGCAGGGGGCAGCACGTCTCATCCATTCACAGGCCCAGCAGGAGGCAGCACGTCTCATCCATTCACACGCCCAGCAGGGGGCAGCACGCCTCATCCATTCACACGCCCAGCAGGGGGCAGCACGTCTCATCCATTCACACGTCTCATCCATTCACACGCCCAGCAGGGGGCAGCACGTCTCATCCATTCACACGCCCAGCAGGGGGCAGCACGTCTCATCCATTCACACGCCCAGCAGGGGGCAGCACGTCTCATCCATTCACACGCCCAGCAGGGGGCAGCATGTCTCATCCATTCACAGGCCCAGCAGGAGGCAGCACGTCTCATCCATTCACAGGCCCAGCAGGGGGCAGCATGTCTCATCCATTCACACGCCCAGCAGGGGGCAGCATGTCTCATCCATTCACAGGCCCAGCAGGGGGCAGCATGTCTCATCCATTCACAGGCCCAGCAGGGGGCAGCACGTCTCATCCATTCACATGCCCAGCAGGGGGCAGCTGGCTAATCCACTCTTGTTTGGAATGGCTGTGCGAGCTGAGGGGATTTGGACACACAGTCATCTAGCACTCCCCACTGTTGACTTTAGCCCATAATGGGGGGGGGGGGGGGGGTCTTTGTTCAAAAGCAATTAGAAAATTTAAAATATGTGGCTATGCATTTTTAGTTGGTTAACAATGTGTGCTCAATGTGTGTGTCTGTGTGTCTGCGTGCATTCCTGTGTGTGTGTGTGTGTGTGTGTGTGTGTGTGTGTGTGCATTCGTGTGTGTGTGTGTGTGTGTGTGTGACAGAGAGAACGAGAGAGAGAGAGAACATCAGAGAAGTGTATTAGAGAGAAACAATAGAGCTGCATTAGTTGCAGAACAGATGGCTAAATGGAAGCACAACAAACTTCTCTTCTGCGCCTCCAGAGTGGAGGAGCGAGATGGAACAGGTAAAGTCACAGAGGGGGGGCCAAGAGTGCTGCTCGCTTCGAGACAGCACATCAAAAGGCATTAGAAGTGATGGGAACGCCTGTGATGAATGCCTTTGCTTCACAGAGCTGTGCGGGATCTGAATTTCAAACATACAGCATCGATGGGGGGAAAAACCTCTGCGTCTGGGTGGTCAGATCTTCATCAGTGTCAGCTGTAGTGTGGTGGAGGAGGGGCTCCAACATGGCACATGTACTGTGTGAGGATTGCCAGGATCACGCAAAAGTGCAAATATCTGATCATTATAGTCACAGGCGGCCATCATGAAGGCAGTCAGCTGCTGTCATTTGAAAGCATGTAGAAGTAGAGATCATTTTAATTTCGGTTATGAGTATAGCCCCGCCCCCTTATCACACAAAGCATGTCTCAAAGGGCTTTCTATAGTAGCATCATCACAGTCGTATACGACATCATATATCTACACACGACAACATAGGTTATCTTATACAGCACATACGACACAGTTCACTAGATTTACACTACGATCGCCTGCTACACAAGCACAGCAGCATGTCTTTCGACTGTGGGAGGAAACCCGGGGGAGGAGAGCATGCAAACTCTACACAGAAAGGACCGGGGTGGAGAATCGAACCCACAACCTTCTTGCAGTGAGGCGCGACAGTGCTAGCCACTGAGCCACCGTGCTGCACTTTTATTACGTAGCATACCTAAAGCACATGGCATTATTATTATTATTATTATTAGCAAAACT
>NW_028151415.1:0-22205 GCF_964638095.1 Poromitra crassiceps
GTTCACGTGACGGGTTCTGGCCCCAACTCTTCACCAAGTCCTTAGCAGGGGCAGGAGCATGGGCGGGCGTAGTTGCCTTGACAGACAACTCCTTCAGCCAATCAGCGGATCCAGTCAAACCCAAATCCACTCGGGAGAATGGCAAAAACATATTTTCCGCCGAGAAACTCCATGTTTGCGGCGATACTCCTGTACTTGTTTAATTGTTGTTATTGAGACTATTTCTGCAATAACTGCACTTTATGGCTGTTTAAACTAGACAAACGCTGACATTACTCCTCGAGATGATCAGGCAAGGAGGCGGCCATTATTGTTTTGTTAATGCAAGTGCTAGTGGCATTCCTGATTGGCCAACTTGTGCTGTCAATCACAGCGCAGTCGCTGATTGGCTCTCCAGCTTCTCCTAACGTCGTCAGCGTGGCACGTGCGCAGGTGGTGTGAACGGCTTCGCCTGTTAACAAGGACGCCGAAATGAAACTTGTGGGTACAGCGTAGGTACAGCTTCGGTTGAGCGTTGCTTCGGCGTGCTGTGTGAACGAGGGGCTTGGAGTACCAGTCAAATATTTTGGCCCAGAATCCCGTTAGTGAAGGGCAGAACCAGAAGGCATGAGATAGTGTGCCCTCTGACACACACAGTGGTGAGACAGAAGGGAAGATCTTGTGTAATTTATACTTGGAGTATGAAGTCCATTGTTTTAATGACATCAAAGCCCAGGGGGAGAAAGCATGCTAATGAGGAGCGTAAATGAACACTGTTGAAAATAGACATTATCAGAGGCATTATCAGAGACATTTATTTTAATCTGTAGTGTGTCGTTTTGATCCTGGAGACCGGTGCAGGGGAATCCTCGCAGGATGCTAACGATGCGCTCTTCTCTCCAGGGATCAGACATCAATCTGTGGGAAATGAGGAAGGAGTGGTGAATAGAGGGATGGGAGAGAGGCCATTAGACCTCCCAACCTTTCCCTCACATGTCTGTCACCTCGGATGTGTCAAACATCACGTGAGCCTTGCATAGCAAATCACACTACAGCTTGAGGCTTGTGCATGGAAGTTCCAACACTACTGAGAGAGACTGCTGCAGCTATCATGTCATGTGCTGTGCCTGGATGGTGGGTTTTGAGAATATCAATTGAATATTAGCTGTGTCCTATTGTATCATGTACGAGGCTAAGATTTAAAAGGCAGTTCAACTATGATTCAACTGTGTGTTGCTGTCATTCATCAAAACCTCTCAGGGGTTCATGAGGGAAATCAAGATAAATGGTCACGATACGTGAGACATTGCTAATGCACCACTGACCTTGTTAAATTTGGCGAAGGGGTTATTATAGGGTTTCTCAATGGGGGTGGTACCACCCCCCCCAGCGGGCACTCAAAGAAGGCTGGGGGGGTGCTGGAAGCAATATATTTTTTAACAGGGTGTCGAGGTGTTCTTTGAGGGCGTTTGTTTAAGGAGAGTTTACACCAAAGATTCAACTGTTGCTCTATTACTGTACCCAGAATTAACAGGGCCTGTTAGGAATGTCGTCCTTCTGACATTAGCAGCACAATCGTTTCTTCTGAACTCTTTGCTGGATATGTCTGTATGTGTAAGACTGTGTGACACTGACCTCTACAGGATGGCAATATATGGCAGGATGGCAGTATAGACAGCAGTCTCTCACTGAGACATGATGAATATAATAATGCTCTGGCTCTTTTTTTCTTCACTTTTTATACCTTTAAAATTGCACATTCTTAAAGCAAATTTTTATTATTCATATTGTTATCTTTGTACAACAGTGGACACAGCAAAAGGGGATAATTTATTTTCACTATACTGTAAATTCCATCCATAAGAAACACAATGACAGAATGTATTTTGATCATGGGTTTCATACACTATAATAAAACATCTAAAAGCAACAATGAGATGGGAGAACTGGGGGACAAAATCTTGTCAAATGGGGGCCTGTGGTCTAATTTGTGTCAGTTTAGGATTTGAATGAAGTGTACAGGGGAAAGGAAACAAATGACTGTGTGCAATAAGTTAGGGAAATAGATACAGTATAACTGACACAGCATAGGCATATTAAATAGTGACTGTCTTCATTGACATCCCTGTAAAAGAATGAATAGATTTATCAATGTAGCAACTATCCGATATTGGTATATAATAATAATGAAATAAAATAAAGATAATGGTATATAATGGCATGCAGCCTATACAGGGAATTCAAAATGATGCACTTTGCTGATGTAAAGAAGTGAGACTACAGTAGGTGAAACTTTCTTTGATATATAGTGAGGTCCCCCCCTATTGTCGTGTCAGTTGGAAACTCACGAAAGCCCTTAAAAGCAGTTGATTTCTCTCGTGTTTCTTGCAGATAGAAGCACTTTTCATGAGACAATTAGCAAAGTTGTCATAAATGAGAGGCAGGGAATAATAAGTGTCAACATTAAGGGAGCATGTGGAGCGTTTACATTAGTCCCTCTGCTCATCATATTCTCAGAGTTATGCAAATAACAGTACATGTGATGATGAAGCATCTTACTTAGCATACTTTACACAGTTTGTAGCTACGCCAGATATGTCTAGTTTTATTTATATAGTTATTTGTGTAAAGAAATCAACTGAAAGAGAGGCAGTATTAAATGTGGTATAGTGGAATGAATTCAGGAGGTGCACGTTTGATCCGGGGGAGGGAGATGGTTCTCAAGCTGTTATCCCAAGGACCTCTCAACATCAGATGAGTAGTTGAAGGAGAGTCACCGCACACAGGTTTTACACTTCTTTTTTAAAGAAGTCTATTAAGGATAAAATCAACATAACAATATAATACAAAATACATGCATGATGTATAAAAAAGAAAGAACAACCTCACAGGTAAATAGGAACTACAACAATTAAGCTGCTTTACTTGAAACACCTATCCCTACTAAAGGAGGGGGAGGGAGGCTAGTGAGAGGGGAGAAGGGAGTGTCAGCTGCCTTCACCCTCATCAGGTGCAATTATCTGTAAGCAGAAGAAATATCAATTAGGTCAGAGTCATAAAAAGGTGAACAGTCAACATTAAGAATACAAATTACATATTACAGCAAAAAGGAACTCAGATCCAAAGTTTCATTGAGGCCATGTGGTTCCATAGAGTTTAAAGTTAAGATCCAATATGTCTCTCTTTGTAGCAATTTTTGGACTGGATTTCCTCCCCTTGGATTAGGAAGAACCCTCTCTATCCCAACACATTTAAGAGAGGCAGCAGAGCCATGGTTTCTATCTCTGTAGTGTCTGGCAATGGCATAGTAGTCCATGTTTCCATTTCTAATGGCAGCTTTGTGTTCTGCTATTCTCAACTTAAGGTTACGCTTAGTTTGTCCCACATAATCAGACCACATGGACACTTTAACATATAAACAACATGTGTTGACATGCAGTTTATGAACTCCTTGATTTTGTATTTTACACCTGTTTGAGGGTGATAGAATGTCTTAGTGTCATGTGTGTTTGAACAATGGGTAGATCTTCCACATTTGTAATTTCCATATACCTCCTTAGTGAGCCAATTTGTGGAGGGGATGGACTCTCTGTACATGGAAGAAACCACAGCATCTCTTTTGTTCCTGCCTCTCAAACCTAGGGCTAGACCTTGTAATTCCTTGTAAATTAGGGTCACAACTTCAGATATTCCAATGTTTTCTGATCATGTTTTTTACTTCTTTAGATACATGACTATATTCAGAAACAAATGTAATAAATGGTAAATGGCCTGCATTTATATAGCGCTTTTATCCAAAGCGCTTTACAATCAGTAGATAGTCTACATTCACCCATTCATACACCGATGGCGGCAAGCTGCCAGGCCTCGGGAGCAAGGAGGGTTAAGTGTCTTGCCCAAGGACACAACGACAGCAGCTGGGAGGGAGCGGGGATCGAGCCGCCAACCCTTGCGTCATTGGCCGACCCGCTCTACCTCCTGAGCTAAAGCCGCCCCGTAATAGGATTTTCATTTTGGCTATGAGGGACTGGTTCCAATAGTACTTCTCGATCTTTTTCCTTGGCTCTATTGTAAGCACTCCCAATGGTTTCCTTCCTGTAACCTCTCTGAGTGAATATACATCCCATCTCTTCAGCTTTAGATTCGCAATCTGTTTCTTTATTGCATATGCGATTTAATCCAAGAAATTGCCCATATCTATCATTTGTTTTGGATGATGGCTTAAGGCATCCAAGATGGTGTTTCTGTCCGTTGCCTTACGGAAGATAGAGGTATCCAATGTTCCATCATCATTAACAGAGATTAATACATCTAAAAAAAGTATTTCATCTCTATCATATTCCATAGTAAATTTCAAGGAAGGATATGTATTGTTGATATAATCACTAAAGTTGAATAATGCTTCCTCTGGACCAGTGAACACTAGTAGAATATCATCTATGAATCTTTTAAAGAATAAAATATTCTCTCTGAAGGGATTTCTAGGATTAAAGATGCAATTTTCTTCCCATAATCCCATAAATAAATGTGCGTAGTTGGGCGCAAAAGGGGAGCTTATTGATGTACCTTGAGTCTGTAAATAAAACTGATTATCAAACATAAAGAAATTTGATTCTAATATAAATGTAGTAAGGTTCATTAGAAAATCCACTGGTGCATGTTCCAAAGGCTCAAGGAAATGTTGCATGGCCTCAATGGCGCCCTCAACATCAAAGGTTACCAGGAATGTTTCTTTGGGTAGAGTTATATCTGCCAACTGTCTTAACACATCACGTGTGTCGGCTATGTAAGAAGGTAGTGCTTTAGCTAAGTCTTTTATATAGAAATCTACAAACTGACTTAAAGGTTCCAATAGAGACCCATTGCTTGAAATGATAGGTTGCCCAGGAGGGCTATTCAAAGTCTTGTGAATCATATAGGCAAAAGATAGAGCACTGGGGTTGTGGGAAACTCCTTTTTAAGAAAATCAAACTGTTTTTGACTCATCCAGTGTCTTTTCAAAGCATTGTCTAAGATGCTGTTTCTTTAGGAACGCACAAAAAGGTGTGGACCAAAGCAACTCAGCAGGCAACTATAATAACAAAGCGAAAAAATGAGCTGCTTAGAGTTTAAAGATAAATAAATTTAATAAGAAGTAATTTGTACCTGCGTACTTCACAGAGTTAACAAACAGTGTACATCTTCACAAGTAGTTGATATGGGCAACAACACAAAACGCAACGCGTTTCAACCGTTGGTTTTCATCAGGCTGTATGGGAGCCCCATGCATACAGCCTGTTTGTTAACTCTGTGAAGTACGCAGGTACAAATTACTTCTTATTAAATTTATTTATCTTTAAACTCTAAGCAGCTAATTTTTTCGCTTTGTTCCTTTCATTTACAAATCTTTCGGTCGGGTCACTGGGCAAAGGCTGATAAAAAGCAGTATTGCTTAGCTGTCTCATGGCCTCATTAACATAATCAGTGGTATTTAGGATAACTATAGAACCTCCTTTATCAGCTGGTTTTATTATACTTTTAGGGTTGGACTGCAACTCTTTCAAAGCTTTCCTTTCCACCACACTGATATTATACTTTCTTGGGGCCTTTTTGGATTTCATCACTGCATCAATATCTCTTTCAACAACCTTACTGAAGGTGGCCAATGTCGGATTCGGTGCTCCAGGAGGAACAAATGTAGATTTCTTTTTAAATTTGTCACATACAGTGGCCGACTGAGTAGAATTACGAAGAAAATGCTTTAAGTGTAATTGTCTAAAAAACTTATAGCAATCCACCTTCAAGTTAAATGCATTAACCTTATTGGTAGGAACATAACTTAGTCCTTTATTCAGTACTTTCTCTTGATGTAAAGTTAATGTGTGGTCAGAGATATTTATTACCACTTCTTCTTGCTGCGTGTGGTTATCCCATAGGCGTAGAGGCTGTGGTTCATGTTGTCTCCTCCCCCGCCTCGTCTTCCTCTTCCTCTGCGTGGTCCACTCCACAAATTGGCTCACTAAGGAGGTATATGGAAATGACAAATGTGCAAGATGTACGCATTGTTCAAACACACATGACACTAAGACATTCTATCACCCTCAAACAGGTGTAAAATACAAAATCAAGGAGTTCATAAACTGCATGTCAACACATGTTGTTTATATGTTAAAGTGTCCATGTGGTCTAATAGGACAAACTAAGCGTAACCTTAAGTTGAGAATAGCAGAACACAAAGCTGCCATTAGAAATGGAAACATGGACTACTATGCCATTGCCAGACACTACAGAGATAGAAACCATGGCTCTGCTGCCTCTCTTAAATGTGTTGGGATAGAGAGGGTTCTTCCTAATCCAAGGGGAGGAAATCCAGTCCAAAAATTGCTACAAAGAGAGACATATTGGATCTTTACTTTAAACTCTATGGAACCACATGGCCTCAATGAAACTTTGGATCTGAGTTCCTTTTCGCTGTAATATGTAATTTGTATTCTTAATTTTGACGTGAGGTGACCTATATATATATATATATATATATGTAAATATAAATAATATATATAAACTGTAAATGTAAATATATAAATTCTCCAGATGCATAGGCTAGGCTACTCCTGATTGGTCTATCCTCTCATGCTACAAACGGACATTGTGCTACTAATGGACACCTCGTTTCCATAGCCCACCCCCTTTCCCACCACCCACATCCCCCTAGCCACTCCGCCTAGCCACCCCTCAAATACTGACTCTTCCTATGCATAGCTACGGCCGCTTTTCCCCTAGCCCAGGGATATTCAACTTGCTTTGCCCGGGGCCACTTTTGTAAAATGACAGGAGGCCAGGGGCCAGTTAATAAACAAACACCAATATTATTTTTTCTGTAGCGGATTGTAGGTTTTTGTTGTGTCAGCTGGAGTTTAGTCTGACAATTTTGTGCTTAGGTTAAGCTAAGTAAAGTTGGTTAAATACATATAAGTGCCTGGTGAGGAGGTGGTGATATTTTACAATTTAGCTGGAGCTCATTCAAACTTGATTGAACATTAGTTTTCAATGGGAATTAGAAAATGGTCGGGGGGCCACTCTGCACCATATCACGGGCCCCATTATGGCCCCCGGGCCGCAAGTTGAGTATCACTGCTCTAGACTCACCTCCCTCACTTGCCCCCCTCCCCGCCGCTGATGAGGCTGTGGTTTCCTGAGGCTGGAGCACGGCGGCCAGCAGGGGGCGGTACAGCTGTATGCTGGTGGAGTTGCTGTTCAGGAGAAGCTCGGGCGCTGTCCCTGTCCTCAGCTTATTGAGCAGCTGGTGGACCAGTGGCCCCTGGTACAGCCATGCGATGTGGGGTTCAGGTAGAGGGCAGCCCAGCAGCCGGTTCAGCTGAAGGCTGTCCATCATGCAGGCCTGCCATTGGTTGTAAGCGTGAGCCACGTCCAGATTGAGCTTCTGTGTACAGTGTGTCTTCTCAGACTGTAGAGCTCTGCTCCCAGCGTTCTCTCTCTGTGTTTCTCCAGTCACTAGTCCCAGCATCAGTGCTTGTAGCAACGTGTGGTCTGGAGGAGGGCTGGCCTCCCGCATCCAGTAGCAGGTAGCTGCCACCGGAAGGCGTAGCTGAGGCAGCAGCCCACTAAGACAGGTCAGCTTCACCCCCAGAGCCTCCAGAAACACCTGGAGACGCAATGAGTGTGTAGCCTGATCCAGTGAGTCCAGTTTGAGCTGCTGAGCGACCCCCCACAGAGCAGGACGGACCATGCAGCTCCTCAGCACGAAGTTCTCTCTGTCGGACTCCTCCACTCGCACGCTCTGCCCGACGCCCAGCAGCAGCCCGTACATCACCTGGCGGAGCGGGCGAGAGGTCAGGTTGGCGCTGGGAAAACTGCTGTGGTCCACCATGGGGCCCAGGCCTATCCTCTTCAACAGCAGCACGTCCAGGAAGTTGTCAGTCAGCCGGCCCTGGGTGAGAGGCAGTCTGGCCCAGTCTGGGACCAGACCCACCGCCTCTGGGAGGAAGGGGGGCGCTGTCCCATCAGTGAAGAACTGCCTCAGCTCGCTGGGAGGGAGCCGGTACTCCTCGCTGCCCAGAGACAAGCCCTGCAGCACCTCCGTCTCTCTCTGCCTGCTCAGGTTGCCCATCAGTCCCAGCGCCGCCTCCACGGCGTCCCGGGGCTGCTGGAAGTCCCTCAGCCAGCGGAGCAGCTCCTTCAGACAGCCTGTGGACCCGCTGCCGGCCGGGGCGGAGCACACCCAGTGGTACCTCAGCTCGGGCAGCTTCACGTAGTCGTTCCCGGCCAGCGCGGCGAACACCGGCAGGATTTGGGGCTGGATGTTGAACAAGGTGCAGAAGCTGGAGGTGGTGTAGCTCTTACAGCGGATGAAGCTCTCCCTCCAGGAGCCACTCCGCCCCCCAGCCTCCCACTGGAAATGTGGGATGGGCAGCAGTCCCGACGGGAGGTCAAAGATGTAGAAGTCGCTGTCGTTGGAAAGCACCGGACATTTCCACTCTCTGGCCAGGGCGGCGATCTCTTGGTCGGCCTCTCCAAAGCACTGGGCCGCCGGGACCTCCAGCCAGGCCAGCGTCTGTTTGAACACTTGCTTGGCCAGTGGAGGCATGATGCTCTCATTCCCACCCTTCTCCGCTGCTGTGTGGGCTCTCTGGATCTTGTTTTCAGTGACTTTCTTCAAGGTGTCCAGTTTCTTAATGGTGATGTCTGTCCCTCCGTCCAGCACCACGTAAGGCTCAATCTGGCAGTCTTTCAAGGCTCTGACGAACTTTCCAATCAGGTCCTCAAAGGCAGCATACTCCCCGCCATGATTCTGGTCCAGATCAGAATGAAAATACAGCCAGTAGCACAGATTGCAGCCGTCAATCACCAGCCGGCTGTCCCTGAAGGGGATATCCTGGTAGATCTGGCTGTTGGCATCGATTAAGCTCCACAAGCCCTGAACCCCCATCCTGAGTCTGGACGAGCTTCAGCAGCCTGGGTATTTATACCAGAGTCAGTCATGATTTCCTAAAGTTTCACTTTCCTGAGACATTGTGAGTGTTTACTTGCATATAACCATAATAAGACCAGAGAGAGAGAGAGAGAGAGAGAGAGAGAGAGAGAGAGAGAGAGAGAGAGAGAGAGAGAGAGAGAGAGAGCGCGCAGTCTGATTTTATTAAGTTTCACTTTCTTGAGACATCATGAGTGTTTACTTGCATATAACCATAATAAGCCCAAAGAGAGAGAGAGGGCCCAGTCAGATTTCCGTCAGATTTCCTTAAGTTTCACTTTCTTGACATTATGTAACACAGTGTTTATCTCCACGGCAACCACAGACAGACTGGTGCAAATGGTTTAATGTCCCCATGGAACTTGCAAACATGTGTTTATCTATATTCAGATTCCCTCTCAGCAGTGAGAGCGACCTTGGGCATAAGGTCAGTCTGATATTACCCAAAAAAGCTAAAAAGGCTCCAGATACAGGAGAAATGGCATTTAACCTTCAAAAGCTCCTAAGGGCATGTGACCTATTGACCTCAAACCAACTCTGTTTTATTCAGTCTGCAATGTTGCATGATGCACGGACATTAAATATACTGTACAAAAAAGTGTGTGTGCGCGTGTGTGTGTGTGTGTAAGTTTCATATGCACATCCATTTCCAAGTCTTGTGAAAACACCATAAGATAAGTTAAGTTAATTTATCCTTTATTTATCCACATGAGGAAATGTTTATTATTCATAGTGTTGTTGTTGTTGTTCCTTATCTTTCTACAACAGTGGATACAGCAAAAGGGGATCATTTATTTTCACTATACTGTAAATTCCATCCATAAGAAACACAATGACAGAATGTATTTCGGTCATGGGTTTCATACACTATAATAAAACATCTAAAAGCAACAATGAGATGGGAGAACTGGGGGACAAAATCTTATCAAATGGGGGCCTGTGGTCTAATTTGTGTCAGTTTAGGATTTGAATGAAGTGTACAGGGGAAAGGAAATAAATGACTGTGTGCAATAAGTTAGGGAAATAGATACAGTATAACTGACACAGCATAGGCATATTAAATAGTGACTGTCTTCATTGACATCCCTGTAAAAGAATGAATAGATTTATCAATGTAGCAACTATCCGATATTGGTATATAATAATAATAATAAAATAAAATAAAGATAATGGTATATAATGGCATGCAGCCTATACAGTGAATTCAAAATGATGCACTTTGCTGATGTAAAGAAGTGAGACTACAGTAGGTGAAACTTTCTTTGATATATAGTGAGGTCTCCCCCCTATTGTCGTGTCAGTTGGAAACTCACGAAAGCCCTTAAAAGCAGTTGATTTCTCTCGTGTTTCTTGCAGATAGAAGCACTTTTCATGAGACAATTAGCAAAGTTGTCATAAATGAGAGGCAGGGAATAATAAGTGTCAACATTAAGGGAGCATGTGGAGCGTTTACATTAGTCCCTCTGCTCATCATATTCTCAGAGTTATGCAAATAACAGTACATGTGATGATGAAGCATCTTACTTAGCATACTTTACACAGTTTGTAGCTACGCCAGATATGTCTAGTTTTATTTATATAGTTATTTGTGTAAAGAAATCAACTGAAAGAGAGGCAGTATTAAATGTGGTATAGTGGAATGAATTCAGCGGGTGCACGTTTGATCCGGGGGAGGGAGATGGTTCTCAAGCTGTTATCCCAAGGACCTCTCAAAAAAGCCCCAAGGCTCCCGCATGCCTGTGTGTAATTCAGTTGTTCTCAACAGACTGTGTGTGTGTGTGTGTGTGTGTGTGTGTGTGTGTGTGTGTGTGTGTGTGTGTGTGTGTGTGTGTGTGTGTGTGTGTGTGTGTGTGTGTGTGTGTGTGTGTGTCTGGCCAAATTCAAACTCACTCTTCTTCATCATTGTCATTTTTATAGGACAAGAGATAGGAAAAGATTTTTTGAATCCTCCATTTGATAAGTACATTTATTAACATAATAATAGTACAGTCATTTTCAAGGACACTACTGTAGGTGTCACTGTCAGCAGTGGCATCTGTATATGCCACCTGGTTTCACTGTGTGGAACAGAATGGTAATATCAGAATCAGAATTACTTTTATTGCCACAGTATGCAAGTTACATACGAGGAATTTGTCTTAGTGTCTGTATATGTATGAGTATCTTGTATATGAGTATATGTATGAGTGTAATCTCACTGACACAGTAACATTGGACAAAGGAAGAAAATATATATGTTATCAATATTGATTGATTGAAACAATTTATTTCAAACAGTTAAAACAATACATAAAATGAAAAACAAGTAAACATCAATAACAGTCCAATAGACTTCAGCAAAAGGAAAATACATAAACTCCAACAGAATAAAGAACAAACTGTTTGAAAAGGGGTCGGAAGAAGCCTAGGCTTATCAAGTCCTGCCCCCAAACCATTCATAAACAAATTTATACATCCATATAGGCATATACCTACTACCACACATATTATACAAACTTACCCATACATACACAATATCATAAATCAACCCACATATCCCTATCAATACTTATTCCTAATAATACATTCCAATATTACCCCAATAACCCAATGCTTTGATTAACTTGTGATGATGTACCAATGAATATAATAATATATACAACATTCACAATAATGATATACAATGTATATTATAATATACATTATATATAACATTACATATTACACATACAATCATTTTTATATATATGTATAATAATGTTCATAATACATATCAGACCAGGCACACACACCCAATAATAACATAGCAATAATACGCTGCCAGGAAGAAAAAAGGACATTGCCAAAAAAAAAAAAAAATCAGAGCTACTCACTGTATTTCCTGATTAAATATTTCTTTTAATTGGATTTTAAATAGGAGATGTTAGCACTTTGTTTGATCCTGTCATCCAGTCTGTTCCAAAGAGTCACCCCATAGACTGTAATACACATGCTCTTAAGAGTAGTGCGAGCACACGGCTGTTTCAAATTATATTGACCTCTTAAATCATAGCATCCTTCTCTGTCTGCAAACATTTATTGAATATTACCAGGAAGTAGATTATTCCTAGCTTTGAACATAATTAGTGCGGTTTTGGAATCGATCAAATCCATCAGTTTCAATGCGTTTGACTTTATAAAAAGTACATTAGTGTGTTCCAAATAACCTACCTTGTGAACAATCCTTATTGCTTTTTTTTAAGTGTGCATAATGTATGAAGGGTGCTTTTATAGGTATTCCCCCAGACTTCCGCACAATATTTCAGGATAAATAAGAGAGGTAAAATTTTCAGGTAAAATAAGAGAGCAGTACATCATGTACAGTGATTTCAGGTTCAGTATGTGTTTCGTTTTACCTAGGATACCGATATTTCTTGACATTTTAGAGCATACAAACTTAACATGGGTTTTCCAACATATGTTATGGTCCAAGATTACCCCCAAAAACAATTTCTCAAAAACTCTTTCTAAATCAACATTATCGATCTTTACCACAACTGGGGTAATCAAGTGGATCCTTCTTTTACCAAATACCATAAACTTGGTTTTCTTTAAATTTAGCGATCATTTGTTTAGGTCGAACCACCGCTTCAACTTTCCCAGTTCTGCTGAGACAACCTCCAATAGCGGTTGCAGATTCTCTCCAGAGCAAAAAATATTGGTGTCATCTGCAAAAACAACACATTTAAAAATATTTGATATTTTACAGATGTCATTAATATACAATATGAACAATTTTGGACCTAAAATTGAACCTTGTGGCACCCCACATGTCATTTCTAAGCAAATAGATCTGAAGTATGATCTTGACTACTCACATTTCAACATTTCTGCAGTGTTGTCAAGTGGCACTTTCTGCAAAATCACCAGAGCTCCTGTCCTGTGTCCAAAAAGTCTGTTCATTCATGTATTCACTTTCAGTGGAGCAGCTCCAGAAAGTGCCGCTTCATGACGTGTTCACATGAGCAAAGTCTCAAAGATGATGAAAATAATGTCAATGTTGCTTTACATTGGATGTTTTCTTTCTTTTTTTGCTGCTCAAAAAGCTTTCTCTCAGGGTGTTCCTTTATTCAGATTTTATATATATGTATGTATACTGTATATATATATGTGTGTGTGTGTGTGTGTGTGTGTGTGTGTGTGTGTATATATATATATATATATATATATATAAAATAGCCACTCCGCCTATAGCCACCCCTCGAATCCTGATTCTCTTCCATCTTCCTATCCATAGCTACAGCCCCTTTTCCCTAGCCTCACCCCCCTCCCCGCTGCTGACGTGGTTTATTGAGGCTGGAGCACAGCTGCCAGCAGGCGGTACAGCTGTATGCTGGTGGAGTTGCTGTTCAGGAGAAGCTCGGGGGCTGTGCCTGTCCTCAGCTTGTTGAGCAGCTGGTGGACCAGTGGCCCCTGGTACAGCCATGCGATGTGGGGTTCAGGTAGAGGGCAGCCCAACAGCCGGTTCAGCTGAAGGCTGTCCATCATGCAGGCCTGCCATTGGTTGTAAGCGTGAGCCACTTCCAGATTGATCTGTGTGTTCTCAGACTGTGGAGCTCTGCTCCCAGCGTTCTCTCTCTGTGTTTCTCCAGTCACCAGTCCCAGCATCAGCGCTTGTAGCAACCTGTTGTCTGGAGGTAGGCTGGCCTCCCGCATCCAGTAGCAGGTAGCTGCCACCGGGAGGTGCAGCTGAGGCAGCAGCCCACTCAGACAGGTCAGCTTCACCCCCAGAGCCTCCAGAAACACCTGTTGACGCAATGAGTGTGCAGCCTGATTCAGTGAGTCCAGATTGAGCTGCTGAGCGACCCCCTGCAGAGCAGGACGGACCATGCGGCTCCTCAGCCTGAGGTCCTCTCTGTCTGACTCCTCCACCCACACGCCCTGCCCGACGCCCAGTAGCAGCCCGTACATCACCTGGCGGAGCGGGCGAGAGGTCAGGTTGGCGCTGGGAGAAGTTCTGAGTTCCACCATGGGTCCCAGGCCTATCCTCTTCAACAGCAGCACGTCCAGGAAGTTGTCAGTCTGCCGGCCCTGGGTGAGAGGCAGCCTGGCCCAGTCTGGGACCAGACCCACCGCCTCTGGGAGGAAGGGGGGCGCTGTCCCATCAGTGAAGAACCGCCTCAGCTCGCTGGGGGGGAGCCGGTACTCCTCGGTGCCCAGAGACAAGCCCTGCCGCACCTCCGTCTCTCTCTGCCTGCTCAGGTTGCCCATCAGTCCCAGCGCCGCCTCCACGGCGTCCTGGGGCTGCTGGAAGTCCCTCAGCCAGCGGAGCAGCTCCATCAGATGGCCTGTGGACCCACTGCCGGCCGGGGCGGAGCGCTCCCAGTGAGACCTCAGCTCGGGCAGCTTCACGTAGTCGTTCCCGGCCAGCGCGGCGAACACCGGCAGGACTTGGGGCTGGATGTTGAACAAGGTGCAGAAGCTGAAGGTGGTGTAGCTCTTACAGCGGATGAAGCTCTCCCTCCAGGAGCCACTCCGCCCCCCAGCCTGCCACTGGAAACTTTTTATGGGCAGCAGTCCCGCCGGGAGGTCAAAGATGTAGAAGTCGCTGTCGTTGGAAAGCACCGGACATTTCCACTCTCTGGCCAGGGCGGCGATCTCTTGGTCGGCCTCTCCAAAGCACTGGGCCGCCGGGACCTCCAGTCGAGCCAGCGTCTGTTTGAACACTTGCTTGGCCAGTGGAGGCATGATGTTCTTTTTCCTACCCTTCTCCGCTGCTGCGTGGGCTCTCTGGATCAGGTTTTCAGTTTTGTTCTTCAAGGTGTCCAGTTTCTTAATGGTGATGTCTATCCCTCCATCCAGCACCACGTAAGGCTCGATCTGGCAGTCTTTCAAGGCTCTGACGAACTTTCCAATCAGGTCTTCAAAGGCAGCATACTCCCCGCCATGAATCTGGTCCAGATCAGAATGTAAATACAGCCAGTAGCACAGATTGCAGCCGTCAACCACCAGCCGGCTGTCCCTGAAGGGGATATCCTGGTAGATCTGGCTGTTGGCATCGATTAAGCTCCACAAGCCCAGAACCCCCATCCTGAGTCTGGACGAGCTTCAGCAGCCTGGATATTTATACCAGAGTCAGTCTTGATTTCCTAAAGTTTCACTTTCCTGAGACATCATAACCATAATAAGACCTAAGACTAATAAGACTTATGAAACTCGGTATTTATATCCACTGCAATCACAGACAGACTGGTGCAACTGGTTTTATGTCCCTATGTAACCTCATCACGAGACTCATCAGTCATTCTCAGGGGTGAAAGTGGATTGAAATTCTTGCCGGTGCTACTACTCCAACCTTCATCGCGCCATTGTTCTCGTCCCGCCCCAGCTTCATGCGTCCCTGAACACACATATTTTTTACATCATGTAGTCTATAGCCAATTATTTATTTAATTATTTATTATTATTATTATTATTTAGCAACTTAGTAGCCTACTTAATTAACCTGTATACAGTGTGGCACAATTCTGCTTGTGCTTTAAGTAAAACAGTTGTCTAATGGTAAAGTAAAGGCGGAAAATAATTATGCAAAGGACAAATAATATGAAAATGAATAAGCAAGAATATGAAAATGGATTAAAAAAGGCACATTTTAAATTGCATTTTGCAAATCAGCATTAATTAATCAGTCTTCCATTTGTCAATTTAATTCATTTAATTTAAATAGCTCATTTATAAGCATTTTTATTAATAAGGTTTATAAATAGTTTTATCAAACAGCTCATTTAAAAGCATTTTTTTTCTTCTAGAAGCCGTCTGGAAGGTGAATAATATGTAGCCTACACTAACCTAAGTACAATACTGAGAATTAGCCTACTGCTTGGATTTATAAAGCTTTTTATAATGCAGGGGACACAGAGGAAAAAAGCACAGTAGATTGTGCACAGAAGAAATCCATGCAGTCAGTAGAGAAATCCCTATCCAAAGCAAAAGATTCCCACCAGGAATCAAAGAACAGACACAGAATTGGGCACTGGGCAGACAAGACAATCAAATGCCATCTTGAAAACATTTCCTGGATGAACTTTTACACATCGGGCATCGGAGACGCCAAAAGATTAAAATCAATCAATCTCTCTCTCTCTCTCTCTCTCACTCTCTCTCTCTCTCTCTCTCTCTCTCTCTCTCTCTCTCTCTCTCTCTCTCTCTCTCTCTCGTTGGTTTCATGAAGGCACACAAATTAAGGGTAAGTCCACTTTAGGCTTCTTGCTGCACACTGCACAGTCAATTAACAACATGTGCTCCCATGCGCAGCTGCATGCAATGTCCATGGATCTGACATCATGATGGGAATGGACAGGCTTTTGTAGAATTTAGAAGCAATTTATAAGAAACGTAACTGTTGTTTATGTTAACATAACGTCAGCAGACGTGTTTCCTTTTTGGAAATGCGATCGTGACGGCTTCTGTTCTGTGCGTTTTGATTGACAGGCAGCTGCTGTGTCACTCTGTCTCTCCCCTATAATGGTGCGGCGTTCAGGCACAAATTATTTTACCGGAGCGAAGCACCGGACCGTTCAGATCCACTTTCACCAGTGTTCTTCCTTCTATTGTCTCGGATGGGCCTATGTCCACTGCAAGATCGGCTAAATGGCTGCACGCGATATACACGTTATCAATCACAATAAAACTGTACCCACCTCCGAGACAATGTTGTTATCCAAGATGTGGTTGCCATGGCACTCCCAAATACTGCGTAGTTTCCAATACCGAGCCCTTATTCACCTGCCGAATAAGGAAGAATGACTGATGAGTCATCCTATGGAACTTTCAAACAGGTGTTTATCTATATTAAAATTCCCTCTCAGCAGTGAGAGCGACCTTGTGCATAAGATCAGTCTGATATTCCCCCCCCAAAAAAGCCAAAAAGGCTCCAGATACAGGAGAATGGCATTTAACCTTCAAAAGCTCCTAGGGCATGTGACCTATTGACCTCAAACCAACTCTGTTTTATTCAATATTGCATGATGCACGGACATTAAATATCCCATACAAAAAAGTGTGTGTGTGTGTGTAAGTTTCATATGCACATCCATTTCAAAGTCTTGTGAAAATGCAAGTTAAGTTAAGTTAATTTATCCTTTATTTATCCCCATGGGGAAATTCATCCTCTGCATTTGACCCATCCTCTACTAGGAACCTTCCTAGAACTAGGAGCAGTGGGCAGCCGCAGTGCAGCGCCCGGGGACCAACTCCAGTTCAATTGCCAGTGCCTTGATCAGAGGAGTATTAACCCTAACATACATGTCTTTGATGGTGGAGGAAACCGGAGCACCCGGACGAAACCCACACGAACACGGGGAGAACATGCAAACTCCACACAGAAAGGACCTGGGACGGACCGGGGTTCTAACCCGGACCTTCTTGCTGTGAGGCAACAGTGCTAACCACTGAGCTAAGTCAGTAAGCCGTAAGCTGACTCCCAACATGTTGGGCTAACTTGCCCCCGTGGGGTGAGCCTGGATGATGGACCTCAAGCATTTGATCAATATAAACTCTCATAGATCATTTGGATCAATATCAACTCTCATAGATCATTTGGATGGGGATCAAATGACAACCGTTTATCTTGTCAATCTTCCTGTTGCCACTTAATTAAAGTCAGGACTGCACAGCCATGGATTTTTTTTTTTTTTTTTTTTACTTTTTATTGACAGTTGACAGATTATTACCATCACATACTTGCATTGTATACATTGTAGATATATACTGCCATAGGTTTTTTTTGAAAGAGAGATAAAAGAAAAGACAAAACCACAACAGCCGCAACAGCAACAGCAAAACAAACAAACAAAAAACAAAAACAAACAAAACAGGGAGTCGACTTTTCCTTATCCATTCATCTTTGGTCCAAAAAAATAAAATCTGGCCTAATGGGTGTTATATATTGAACCCAGCATTCCCATCTTGAGGTAAATTGTTCTACTTTATGGTTGATAACAGCAGTAGTTTTTCCATCTTATATATACTTATCGTAATAATCCATTCTTTCACATTAGGGCTTTCCTGTGATAACCACTTCCTGGTGAGGGCCATGGAGTTCTGAGTGAATGTTCTGTCAGTTCTGACATCAACAGTTTGTATGTAGTTTGTAAATTACTTCACATAGGCATGTTAGCACTTTCAATAAAGTACTGAATAGAGTATTTCAATAACTTTTTATATTACATACTGTAAATCCCTACAACAGGAAAAAAAATCCCACAGGAACACCATTAACAGCTACTTTCATGAATGTACAAAGTATTTCATTTGTGTCTTGTAGAGATCTCTGACCTTCTGTAAGATTGTTTCTCAACTGAGCAATATAACGTTCCCTTTTGTTAATTATTAATACAATGAAATACTGTGTTGGACTGCATCGAGAACACAGCCTATAACATCAGACTGATTGCATCAGCTTTCATATGTCAATCAACTGCGTGTGTAAAATATCTTACTAAATGATTACGTTGTATTTCACTCCTAACTGAAATGCATTATTCATGTGAAAGCTCATGTGATGCCGGTACCTGAGTCTGGAGTGCTAATGAACAGCCAGTAACTTTAAGATACGTTTATCATTAGTATGTCCTAGTCATTGTCTACTGGACAAATGCTCATTTTTGTGAAATGTTATATGCCATCTTCGTTTCAAGTGCCTTCACATCGACTGGTCCAAACACTCTTGATTGATGGAGTCCGTTGTGTTGTTGTTGTTTTTTTTCCAATATTTTATATTCAAGTTTTTACAGAACAATAAACAAACAAGACAAACAAGCTCAGACACAGGAGGGAAACAAATTCATACATCTTTGACATTTAGCATTGTAACGTGGTGCTACCAGCCGCATAAGGTGCTTATGTTGTGCATGGGATCCTACGCAAACAATAGGACCCTGATCTTTACATACGCCATAATACAACCTTCTGTCTACTGAAAAGACAAAACACAATGTTATCTCTCCCTCTCCAGGTGGAGAGAAAATGCTTTGTCATTCCAAGCAGCTCACTTGAGAGACGTGGCAAGTTCAGGAGCTTCTGTTATGTCACATTTGGGTCATGCTCACATTCCTTCACCCATGGTCCTAAGTCACGCCATTTGTCCTTCAGACTTTTGGCAAGCGATACGTGAGGAAAGGAATTTTGTTCGTCAAAACAAAATGACTCATTGGTTGAATATTTCATGTGCCAAGGCTAGCCTGGTAAACCAGCCCGTCACGTGAACTCACATTTCATTTGGTTCTGCGTGACGGTCTGGCCCCAACTCTTCACCAAGTCCTTAGCAGGGGCGGAGCATGGGCGCGCGAGGCGTAGTTGCCTCCACTCGGGAGAATGGCAAAAACATGTTTTCCGCCGAGAAACTCCATGGTTGCGGCGATACTCCTGTACTTGTTTAATTGTTGTTATTGAGTCTATTTCTGCAATAACTGCACTTTATGGCTGTTTAAACTAGACAAATGCTGACATGACTCCTCGAGACGATCAGGCAAGGAGGCGCAGCCCCCCCCCCCCCCCCCCCCCCCCCCCACACACACACACACTGACTTTGGGGCCAGACCGTCACGCAGAACCAAATGAAATGTGAGTTCACGTGACGGGCTGGTTTACCAGGCTAGGACGTTGCCCTGCTGGCTGTGAAGAGGAGGACTTCCATTCCTTTAAAATTAGTCTTTTAGCGACAGTTGTCCCCAGTGTCAGAGATTGCTGCACGGCTGTAGGGAAGTTCAGAGAGGACTCCAAGCAGCCGAAGATGGTGAGTTCTGCCTCTGGCTGCAGGGTTACTTTGTAGGCCTTAAGCCCTCGATCACACAGGACGCCGAACGTAAGCAGAACTGAAGCTTGAAGCAGCACAAGCTGAACGTACGCCTTACTGTTCACACAAGACACCTTCTCTTTTCCTCTCAGCGCCTACTCTCGCGCCTTGAACCTGCCCACAACTCCCAATTGACTTCATGCCTCACGGCTTCAGCGTCACGCTTGGAACGCTTCGGCGTGGCGTGAGCGGTGGCACGTGCGCAGGTGGTGTGAACGGCTTCGCCTGTTAACAAGGACGCCGAAATGAAACTTGTGGGTACAGCGTAGGTACAGCTTCGGTTGAGCGTTGCTTCGGCGTGCTGTGTGAACGAGGGGCTTGGAGTACCAGTCAAATATTTTGGCCCAGAATCCCGTTAGTGAAGGGCAGAACAGAAGGCATGAGATAGTGTGCCCTCTGACACACACAGTGGTGAGACAGAAGGGAAGATCTTGTGTAATTTATACTTGGAGTATGAAGTCCATTGTTTTAATGACATCAAAGCCCAGGGGGAGAAAGCATGCTAATGAGGAGCGTAAATGAACACTGTTGAAAATAGACATTATCAGAGGCATTATCAGAGACATTTATTTTAATCTGTAGTGTGTCGTTTTGATCCTGGAGACCGGTGCAGGGGAATCCTCGCAGGATGCTAACGATGCGCTCTTCTCTCCAGGGATCAGACATCAATCTGTGGGAAATGAGGAAGGAGTGGTGAATAGAGGGATGGGACAGAGGCCATTAGACCTCCCAACCTTTCCCTCACATGTCTGTCACCTCGGATGTGTCAAACATCACGTGAGCCTTGCATAGCAAATCACACTACAGCTTGAGGCTTGTGCATGGAAGTTCCAACACTACTGAGAGAGACTGCTGCTATCATGTCATGTGCTGTGCCTGGATGGTGGGTTTTGAGAATATCAGTTGAATATTAGCTGTGTCCTATTGTATCATGTACGAGGCTAAGATTTAAAAGGCAGTTCAACTATGATTCAACTGTGTGTTGCTGTCATTCATCAAAACCTCTTAGGGGCTCATGAGGGAAATCAAGATAAATGGTCACGATACGTGAGACATTGCTAATGCACCACTGACCTTGTTAAATTTGGCGAAGGGGTTATTATAGGGTTTCTCAATGGGGGTGGTACCACCCCCCCAGCGGGCACTCAAAGAAGGCTGGGGGGGTGCTGGAAGCAATATATTTTTTAACAGGGTGTCGAGGTGTTCTTTGAGGGCGTTTGTTAAGGAGAGTTTACACCAAAGATTCAACTGTTGCTCTATTACTGTACCCAGAATTAACAGGGCCTGTTAGGAATGTCGTCCTTCTGACATTAGCAGCACAATCGTTTCTTCTGAACTCTTTGCTGGATATGTCTGTATGTGTAAGACTGTGTGACACTGACCTCTACAGGATGGCAATATATGGCAGGATGGCAGTATAGACAGCAGTCTCTCACTGAGACATGATGAATATAATAATGCTCTGGCTCTTTTTTTCTTCACTTTTTATACCTTTAAAATTGCACATTCTTAAAGCAAATTTTTATTATTCATATTGTTATCTTTGTACAACAGTGGACACAGCAAAAGGGGATAATTTATTTTCACTATACTGTAAATTCCATCCATAAGAAACACAATGACAGAATGTATTTTGATCATGGGTTTCATACACTATAATAAAACATCTAAAAGCAACAATGAGATGGAGAACTGGGGGACAAAATCTTGTCAAATGGGGGCCTGTGGTCTAATTTGTGTCAGTTTAGGATTTGAATGAAGTGTACAGGGGAAAGGAAACAAATGACTGTGTGCAATAAGTTAGGGAAATAGATACAGTATAACTGACACAGCATAGGCATATTAAATAGTGACTGTCTTCATTGACATCCCTGTAAAAGAATGAATAGATTTATCAATGTAGCAACTATCCGATATTGGTATATAATAATAATGAAATAAAATAAAGATAATGGTATATAATGGCATGCAGCCTATACAGGGAATTCAAAATGATGCACTTTGCTGATGTAAAGAAGTGAGACTACAGTAGGTGAAACTTTCTTTGATATATAGTGAGGTCCCCCCCCTATTGTCGTGTCAGTTGGAAACTCACGAAAGCCCTTAAAAGCAGTTGATTTCTCTCGTGTTTCTTGCAGATAGAAGCACTTTTCATGAGACAATTAGCAAAGTTGTCATAAATGAGAGGCAGGGAATAATAAGTGTCAACATTAAGGGAGCATGTGGAGCGTTTACATTAGTCCCTCTGCTCATCATATTCTCAGAGTTATGCAAATAACAGTACATGTGATGATGAAGCATCTTACTTAGCATACTTTACACAGTTTGTAGCTACGCCAGATATGTCTAGTTTTATTTATATAGTTATTTGTGTAAAGAAATCAACTGAAAGAGAGGCAGTATTAAATGTGGTATAGTGGAATGAATTCAGGAGGTGCACGTTTG
>NW_028151415.1:22405-48682 GCF_964638095.1 Poromitra crassiceps
AGCCGGCTGTCCCTGAAGGGGATATCCTGGTAGATCTGGCTGTTGCATCGATTAAGCTCCACAAGCCAGAACCCCCATCCTGAGTCTGGACGAGCTTCAGCAGCCTGGATATTTATACCAGAGTCAGTCTTGATTTCCTAAAGTTTCACTTTCCTGAGACATCATAACCATAATAAGACCTAAGACTAATAAGACTTATGAAACTCGGTATTTATATCCACTGCAATCACAGACAGACTGGTGCAACTGGTTTTATGTCCCTATGTAACCTCATCACGAGACTCATCAGTCATTCTCAGGGGTGAAAGTGGATTGAAATTCTTGCCGGTGCTACTACTCCAACCTTCATCGCGCCATTGTTCTCGTCCCGCCCCAGCTTCATGCGTCCCTGAACACACATATTTTTTCATCATGTAGTCTATAGCCAATTATTTATTTAATTATTTATTATTATTATTATTATTTAGCAACTTAGTAGCCTACTTAATTAACCTGTATACAGTGTGGCACAATTCTGCTTGTGCTTTAAGTAAAACAGTTGTCTAATGGTAAAGTAAAAGGCGGAAAATAATTATGCAAAGGACAAATAATATGAAAATGAATAAGCAAGAATATGAAAATGATTAAAAAAGGCACATTTTAAATTGCATTTTGCAAATCAGCATTAATTAATCAGGTCTTCCATTTGTCAATTTAATTCATTTAATTTAAATAGCTCATTTATAAGCATTTTTATTAATAAGGTTTATAAATAGTTTTATCAACAGCTCATTTAAAAGCATTTTTTTCTTCTAGAAGCCGTCTGGAAGGTGAATAATATGTAGCCTACACTAACCTAAGTACAATACTGAGAATTAGCCTACTGCTTGGATTTATAAAGCTTTTTATAATGCAGGGGACACAGAGGAAAAAAGCACAGTAGATTGTGCACAGAAGAAATCCATGCAGTCAGTAGAGAAATCCCTATCCAAAGCAAAAGATTCCCACCAGGAATCAAAGAACAGACACAGAATTGGGCACTGGGCAGACAAGACAATCAAATGCCATCTTGAAAACATTCCTGGATGAACTTTTACACATCGGGCATCGGAGACGCCAAAAGATTAAAATCAATCAATCTCTCTCTCTCTCTCTCTCTCCTCTCTCTCTCTCTCTATCTCTCTCTCTCTCTCTCTCTCTCTCTCTCTCTCTCTCTCTCTCGTTGGTTTCATGAAGGCACACAAATTAAGGGTAAGTCCACTTTAGGCTTCTTGCTGCACACTGCACAGTCAATTAACAACATGTGCTCCCATGCGCAGCTGCATGCAATGTCCATGGATCTGACATCATGATGGGAATGGACAGGCTTTTGTAGAATTTAGAAGCAATTTATAAGAAACGTAACTGTTGTTTATGTTAACATAACGTCAGCAGACGTGTTTCCTTTTTGGAAATGCGATCGTGACGGCTTCTGTTCTGTGCGTTTTGATTGACAGGCAGCTGCTGTGTCACTCTGTCTCTCCCCTATAATGGTGCGGCGTTTCAGGCACAAATTATTTTACCGGAGCGAAGCACCGGACCGTTCAGATCCACTTTCACCAGTGTTCTTCCTTCTATTGTCTCGGATGGGCCTATGTCCACTGCAAGATCGGCTAAATGGCTGCACGCGATATACACGTTATCAATCACAATAAAACTGTACCCACCTCCGAGACAATGTTGTTATCCAAGATGTGGTTGCCATGGCACTCCCAAATACTGCGTAGTTTCCAATACCGAGCCCTTATTCACCTGCCGAATAAGGAAGAATGACTGATGAGTCATCCTATGGAACTTTCAAACATGTGTTTATCTATATTAAAATTCCCTCTCAGCAGTGATGAGAGCGACTTGTGCATAAGATCAGTCTGATATTCCCCCCCCCAAAAAAGCCAAAAAGGCTCCAGATACAGGAGAAATGGCAATTTAACCTTCAAAAGCTCCTAGGGCATGTGACCTATTGACCTCAAACCAACTCTGTTTTATTCAATATTGCATGATGCACGGACATTAAAATATCCCATACAAAAAAGTGTGTGTGTGTGTGTAAGTTTCATATGCACATCCATTTCAAAGTCTTGTGAAAATGCCAAGTTAAGTTAAGTTAATTTATCCTTTATTTATCCCCATGGGGAAATTCATCCTCTGCATTTGACCCATCCTCTACTAGGAACCTTCCTAGAACTAGGAGCAGTGGGCAGCGCCGCAGTGCAGCGCCCGGGGACCAACTCCAGTTCAATTGCCAGTGCCTTGATCAGAGGAGTATTAACCCTAACATACATGTCTTTGATGGTGGAGGAAACCGGAGCACCCGGACGAAACCCCCACGAACACGGGGAGAACATGCAAACTCCACACAGAAAGGACCTGGGACGGACCGGGGTTCTAACCCGGGACCTTCTTGCTGTGAGGCAACAGTGCTAACCACTGAGCTAAGTCAGTAAGCCGTAAGCTGACTCCCAACATGTTGGGCTAACTTGCCCCCGTGGGGTGAGCCTGGATGATGGACCTCAAGCATTTGATCAATATAAACTCTCATAGATCATTTGGATCAATATCAACTCTCATAGATCATTTGGATGGGGATCAAATGACAACCGTTTATCTTGTCAATCTTCCTGTTGCCACTTAATTAAAGTCAGGACTGCACAGCCATGGATTTTTTTTTTTTTTTTTTTTTACTTTTTATTGACAGTTGACAGATTATTACCTATCACATACTTGCATTGTATACATTGTAGATATATACTGCCATAGGTATTTTTTGAAAGAGAGATAAAAGAAAAGACAAAACCACAACAGCCGCAACAGCAACAGCAAAACAAACAAACAAAAACAAAAAACAAACAAAACAGGGAGTCGACTTTTCCTTATCCATTCATCTTTGGTCCAAAAAAATAAAATCTGGCCTTAATGGTGTGTATATATATTGAACCCAGCATTCCCATCTTGAGGTAAATTGTTCTACTTTATGGTGATAACAGCAGTTAGTTTTTCCATCTTATATATACTTATCGTAATAATCCATTCTTTCACATTAGGGCTTTCCTGTGATAACCACTTCCTGGTGAGGGCCATGGAGTTCTGAGTGAATGTTCTGTCAGTTCTGACATCAACAGTTTGTATGTAGTTTGTAAATTACTTCACATAGGCATGTTAGCACTTTCAATAAAGTACTGAGAATAGAGTATTTCAATAACTTTTTATATTACATACTGTAAATCCCTACAACAGGAAAAAAAATCCCACAGGAAACACCATTAACAGCTACTTTCATGAATGTACAAAGTATTTCATTTGTGTCTTGTAGAGATCTCTGACCTTCTGTAAGATTGTTTCTCAACTGAGCAATATAACGTTCCCTTTTGTTAATTATTAATACAATGAAATTACTGTGTTGGACTGCATCGAGAACACAGCCTATAACATCAGACTGATTGCATCAGCTTTCATATGTCAATCAACTGCGTGTGTAAAATATCTTACTAAATGATTACGTTTGTATTTCACTCCTAACTGAAATGCATTATTCATGTGAAAGCTCATGTGATGCCGTACCTGAGTCTGGAGTGCTAATGAACAGCCAGTAACTTTAAGATACGTTTATCATTAGTATGTCCTAGTCATTGTCTACTGGACAAATGCTCATTTTGTGAAATGTTATATGCCATCTTCGTTTCAAGTGCCTTCACATCGACTGGTCCAAACACTCTTGATTGATGGAGTCCGTTGTTGTTGTGTGTTGTTTTTTTTCCAATATTTTATATTCAAGTTTTTACAGAACAATAAACAAACAAGACAACAAGCTCAGACACAGGAGGGAAACAAATTCATACATCTTTGACATTTAGCATTGTAACGTGGTGCTACCAGCCGCATAAGGTGCTTATGTTGTGCATGGGATCCTACGCAAACAATAGGACCCTGATCTTTACATACGCCATAATACAACCTTCTGTCTACTGAAAAGACAAAACACAATGTTATCTCTCCCTCTCCAGGTGGAGAGAAAATGCTTTGTCATTCCAAGCAGCTCACTTGAGAGACGTGGCAAGTTCAGGAGCTTCTGTTATGTCACATTTGGTCATGCTCACATTCCTTCACCCATGGTCCTAAGTCACGCCATTTGTCCTTCAGACTTTTGGCAAGCGATACGTGAGGAAAGGAATTTTGTTCGTCAAAAACAAAATGACTCATTGGTTGAATATTTCATGTGCCAAGGCTAGCCTGGTAAACCAGCCCGTCACGTGAACTCACATTTCATTTGGTTCTGCGTGACGGTCTGGCCCCAACTCTTCACCAAGTCCTTAGCAGGGGCGGGAGCATGGTGCGCGCGAGGCGTAGTTGCCTCCACTCGGGAGAATGGCAAAAACATGTTTTCCGCCGAGAAACTCCATGGTTGCGGCGATACTCCTGTACTTGTTTAATTGTTGTTATTGAGTCTATTTCTGCAATAACTGCACTTTATGGCTGTTTAAACTAGACAAATGCTGACATGACTCCTCGAGACGATCAGGCAAGGAGGCGCAGCCCCCCCCCCCCCCCCCCCCCCCCCCCCCCCCCCCACACACACACACACTGACTTTGGGGCCAGACCGTCACGCAGAACCAAATGAAATGTGAGTTCACGTGACGGGCTGGTTTACCAGGCTAGGACGTTGCCCCTGCTGGCTGTGAAGAGGAGGACTTCCATTCCTTTAAAATTAGTCTTTTAGCGACAGTTGTCCCAGTGTCAGAGATTGCTGCACGGCTGTAGGGAAGTTCAGAGAGGACTCCAAGCAGCCGAAGATGGTGAGTTCTGCCTCTGGCTGCAGGGTTACTTTGTAGGCCTTAAGCCCTCGATCACACAGGACGCCGAACGTAAGCAGAACTGAAGCTTGAAGCAGCACAAGCTGAACGTACGCCTTACTGTTCACACAAGACACCTTCTCTTTTCCTCTCAGCGCCTACTCTCGCGCCTTGAACCTGCCCACAACTCCAATTGACTTCATGCCTCACGGCTTCAGCGTCACGCTTGGAACGCTTCGGCGTGGCGTGAGCGTGGCACGTGCGCAGGTGGTGTGAACGGCTTCGCCTGTTAACAAGGACGCCGAAATGAAAACTTGTGGGTACAGCGTAGGTACAGCTTCGGTTGAGCGTTGCTTCGGCGTGCTGTGTGAACGAGGGGCTTGGAGTACCAGTCAAATATTTTGGCCCAGAATCCCGTTAGTGAAGGGCAGAACCAGAAGGCATGAGATAGTGTGCCCTCTGACACACACAGTGGTGAGACAGAAGGAAGATCTTGTGTAATTTATACTTGGAGTATGAAGTCCATTGTTTTAATGACATCAAAGCCCAGGGGGAGAAAGCATGCTAATGAGGAGCGTAAATGAACACTGTTGAAAATAGACATTATCAGAGGCATTATCAGAGACATTTATTTTAATCTGTAGTGTGTCGTTTTGATCCTGGAGACCGGTGCAGGGGAATCCTCGCAGGATGCTAACGATGCGCTCTTCTCTCAGGGATCAGACATCAATCTGTGGGAAATGAGGAAGGAGTGGTGAATAGAGGGATGGACAGAGGCCATTAGACCTCCCAACCTTTCCCTCACATGTCTGTCACCTCGGATGTGTCAAACATCACGTGAGCCTTGCATAGCAAATCACACTACAGCTTGAGGCTTGTGCATGGAAGTTCCAACACTACTGAGAGAGACTGCTGCTATCATGTCATGTGCTGTGCCTGGATGGTGGGTTTTGAGAATATCAGTTGAATATTAGCTGTGTCCTATTGTATCATGTACGAGGCTAAGATTTAAAAGGCAGTTCAACTATGATTCAACTGTGTGTTGCTGTCATTCATCAAAACCTCTTAGGGGCTCATGAGGGAAATCAAGATAAATGGTCACGATACGTGAGACATTGCTAATGCACCAGCTGACCTTGTTAAATTTGGCGAAGGGGATAGGGTTTCTCAATGGGGGTGGTACCACCCCCCCAGCGGGCACTCAAAGAAGGCTGGGGGGGTGCTGGAAGCAATATATTTTTTAACAGGGTGTCGAGGTGTTCTTTGAGGGCGTTTGTTTAAGGAGAGTTTACACCAAAGATTCAACTGTTGCTCTATTACTGTACCCAGAATTAACAGGGCCTGTTAGGAATGTCGTCCTTCTGACATTAGCAGCACAATCGTTTCTTCTGAACTCTTTGCTGGATATGTCTGTATGTGTAAGACTGTGTGACACTGACCTCTACAGGATGGCAATATATGGCAGGATGGCAGTATAGACAGCAGTCTCTCACTGAGACATGATGAATATAATAATGCTCTGGCTCTTTTTTTCTTCACTTTTTATACCTTTAAAATTGCACATTCTTAAAGCAAATTTTTATTATTCATATTGTTATCTTTGTACAACAGTGGACACAGCAAAAGGGGATAATTTATTTTCACTATACTGTAAATTCCATCCATAAGAAACACAATGACAGAATGTATTTTGATCATGGGTTTCATACACTATAATAAAACATCTAAAAGCAACAATGAGATGGGAGAACTGGGGGACAAAATCTTGTCAAATGGGGGCCTGTGGTCTAATTTGTGTCAGTTTAGGATTTGAATGAAGTGTACAGGGGAAAGGAAACAAATGACTGTGTGCAATAAGTTAGGGAAATAGATACAGTATAACTGACACAGCATAGGCATATTAAATAGTGACTGTCTTCATTGACATCCCTGTAAAAGAATGAATAGATTTATCAATGTAGCAACTATCCGATATTGGTATATAATAATAATGAAATAAAATAAAGATAATGGTATATAATGGCATGCAGCCTATACAGGGAATTCAAAATGATGCACTTTGCTGATGTAAAGAAGTGAGACTACAGTAGGTGAAACTTTCTTTGATATATAGTGAGGTCCCCCCCTATTGTCGTGTCAGTTGGAAACTCACGAAAGCCCTTAAAAGCAGTTGATTTCTCTCGTGTTTCTTGCAGATAGAAGCACTTTTCATGAGACAATTAGCAAAGTTGTCATAAATGAGAGGCAGGGAATAATAAGTGTCAACATTAAGGGAGCATGTGGAGCGTTTACATTAGTCCCTCTGCTCATCATATTCTCAGAGTTATGCAAATAACAGTACATGTGATGATGAAGCATCTTACTTAGCATACTTTACACAGTTTGTAGCTACGCCAGATATGTCTAGTTTTATTTATATAGTTATTTGTGTAAAGAAATCAACTGAAAGAGAGGCAGTATTAAATGTGGTATAGTGGAATGAATTCAGGAGGTGCACGTTTGATCCGGGGGAGGGAGATGGTTCTCAAGCTGTTATCCCAAGGACCTCTCAACATCAGATGAGTAGTTGAAGGAGAGTCACCGCACACAGGTTTTACACTTCTTTTTTAAAGAAGTCTATTAAGGATAAAATCAACATAACAATATAATACAAAATACATGCATGATGTATAAAAAAGAAAGAACAACCTCACAGGTAAATAGGAACTACAACAATTAAGCTGCTTTACTTGAAACACCTATCCCTACTAAAGGAGGGGGAGGGAGGCTAGTGAGAGGGGAGAAGGGAGTGTCAGCTGCCTTCACCCTCATCAGGTGCAATTATCTGTAAGCAGAAGAAATATCAATTAGGTCAGAGTCATAAAAAGGTGAACAGTCAACATTAAGAATACAAATTACATATTACAGCAAAAAGGAACTCAGATCCAAAGTTTCATTGAGGCCATGTGGTTCCATAGAGTTTAAAGTTAAGATCCAATATGTCTCTCTTTGTAGCAATTTTTGGACTGGATTTCCTCCCCTTGGATTAGGAAGAACCCTCTCTATCCCAACACATTTAAGAGAGGCAGCAGAGCCATGGTTTCTATCTCTGTAGTGTCTGGCAATGGCATAGTAGTCCATGTTTCCATTTCTAATGGCAGCTTTGTGTTCTGCTATTCTCAACTTAAGGTTACGCTTAGTTTGTCCCACATAATCAGACCACATGGACACTTTAACATATAAACAACATGTGTTGACATGCAGTTTATGAACTCCTTGATTTTGTATTTTACACCTGTTTGAGGGTGATAGAATGTCTTAGTGTCATGTGTGTTTGAACAATGGGTAGATCTTCCACATTTGTAATTTCCATATACCTCCTTAGTGAGCCAATTTGTGGAGGGGATGGACTCTCTGTACATGGAAGAAACCACAGCATCTCTTTTGTTCCTGCCTCTCAAACCTAGGGCTAGACCTTGTAATTCCTTGTAAATTAGGGTCACAACTTCAGATATTCCAATGTTTTCTGATCATGTTTTTTACTTCTTTAGATACATGACTATATTCAGAAACAAATGTAATAAATGGTAAATGGCCTGCATTTATATAGCGCTTTTATCCAAAGCGCTTTACAATCAGTAGATAGTCTACATTCACCCATTCATACACCGATGGCGGCAAGCTGCCAGGCCTCGGGAGCAAGGAGGGTTAAGTGTCTTGCCCAAGGACACAACGACAGCAGCTGGGAGGGAGCGGGGATCGAGCCGCCAACCCTTGCGTCATTGGCCGACCCGCTCTACCTCCTGAGCTAAAGCCCGCCCCGTAATAGGATTTTCATTTTGGCTATGAGGGACTGGTTCCAATAGTACTTCTCGATCTTTTTCCTTGGCTCTATTGTAAGCACTCCCAATGGTTTCCTTCCTGTAACCTCTCTGAGTGAATATACATCCCATCTCTTCAGCTTTAGATTCGCAATCTGTTTCTTTATTGCATATGCGATTTAATCCAAGAAATTGCCCATATCTATCATTTGTTTTGGATGATGGCTTAAGGCATCCAAGATGGTGTTTCTGTCCGTTGCCTTACGGAAGATAGAGGTATCCAATGTTCCATCATCATTAACAGAGATTAATACATCTAAAAAAAGTATTTCATCTCTATCATATTCCATAGTAAATTTCAAGGAAGGATATGTATTGTTGATATAATCACTAAAGTTGAATAATGCTTCCTCTGGACCAGTGAACACTAGTAGAATATCATCTATGAATCTTTTAAAGAATAAAATATTCTCTCTGAAGGGATTTCTAGGATTAAAGATGCAATTTTCTTCCCATAATCCCATAAATAAATGTGCGTAGTTGGGGCGCAAAAGGGGAGCTTATTGATGTACCTTGAGTCTGTAAATAAAACTGATTATCAAACATAAAGAAATTTGATTCTAATATAAATGTAGTAAGGTTCATTAGAAAATCCACTGGTGCATGTTCCAAAGGCTCAAGGAAATGTTGCATGGCCTCAATGGCGCCCTCAACATCAAAGGTTACCAGGAATGTTTCTTTGGGTAGAGTTATATCTGCCAACTGTCTTAACACATCACGTGTGTCGGCTATGTAAGAAGGTAGTGCTTTAGCTAAGTCTTTTATATAGAAATCTACAAACTGACTTAAAGGTTCCAATAGAGACCCATTGCTTGAAATGATAGGTTGCCCAGGAGGGCTATTCAAAGTCTTGTGAATCATATAGGCAAAAGATAGAGCACTGGGGTTGTGGGAAACTCTTTTTAAGAAAATCAAACTGTTTTTGACTCATCCAGTGTCTTTTCAAAGCATTGTCTAAGATGCTGTTTCTTTAGGAACGCACAAAAAGGTGTGGACCAAAGCAACTCAGCAGGCAACTATAATAACAAAGCGAAAAAATGAGCTGCTTAGAGTTTAAAGATAAATAAATTTAATAAGAAGTAATTTGTACCTGCGTACTTCACAGAGTTAACAAACAGTGTACATCTTCACAAGTAGTTGATATGGGCAACAACACAAAACGCAACGCGTTTCAACCGTTGGTTTTCATCAGGCTGTATGGGAGCCCCATGCATACAGCCTGTTTGTTAACTCTGTGAAGTACGCAGGTACAAATTACTTCTTATTAAATTTATTTATCTTTAAACTCTAAGCAGCTAATTTTTTCGCTTTGTTCCTTTCATTTACAAATCTTTCGGTCGGGTCACTGGGCAAAGGCTGATAAAAAGCAGTATTGCTTAGCTGTCTCATGGCCTCATTAACATAATCAGTGGTATTTAGGATAACTATAGAACCTCCTTTATCAGCTGGTTTTATTATACTTTTAGGGTTGGACTGCAACTCTTTCAAAGCTTTCCTTTCCACCACACTGATATTATACTTTCTTGGGGCCTTTTTGGATTTCATCACTGCATCAATATCTCTTTCAACAACCTTACTGAAGGTGGCCAATGTCGGATTCGGTGCTCCAGGAGGAACAAATGTAGATTTCTTTTTAAATTTGTCACATACAGTGGCCGACTGAGTAGAATTACGAAGAAAATGCTTTAAGTGTAATTGTCTAAAAAACTTATAGCAATCCACCTTCAAGTTAAATGCATTAACCTTATTGGTAGGAACATAACTTAGTCCTTTATTCAGTACTTTCTCTTGATGTAAAGTTAATGTGTGGTCAGAGATATTTATTACCACTTCTTCTTGCTGCGTGTGGTTATCCCATAGGCGTAGAGGCTGTGGTTCATGTTGTCTCCTCCCCCGCCTCGTCTTCCTCTTCCTCTGCGTGGTCCACTCCACAAATTGGCTCACTAAGGAGGTATATGGAAATGACAAATGTGCAAGATGTACGCATTGTTCAAACACACATGACACTAAGACATTCTATCACCCTCAAACAGGTGTAAAATACAAAATCAAGGAGTTCATAAACTGCATGTCAACACATGTTGTTTATATGTTAAAGTGTCCATGTGGTCTAATAGGACAAACTAAGCGTAACCTTAAGTTGAGAATAGCAGAACACAAAGCTGCCATTAGAAATGGAAACATGGACTACTATGCCATTGCCAGACACTACAGAGATAGAAACCATGGCTCTGCTGCCTCTCTTAAATGTGTTGGGATAGAGAGGGTTCTTCCTAATCCAAGGGGAGGAAATCCAGTCCAAAAATTGCTACAAAGAGAGACATATTGGATCTTTACTTTAAACTCTATGGAACCACATGGCCTCAATGAAACTTTGGATCTGAGTTCCTTTTCGCTGTAATATGTAATTTGTATTCTTAATTTTGACGTGAGGTGACCTATATATATATATATATATATATGTAAATATAAATAATATATATAAACTGTAAATGTAAATATATAAATTCTCCAGATGCATAGGCTAGGCTACTCCTGATTGGTCTATCCTCTCATGCTACAAACGGACATTGTGCTACTAATGGACACCTCGTTTCCATAGCCCACCCCCTTTCCCACCACCCACATCCCCCTAGCCACTCCGCCTAGCCACCCCTCAAATACTGACTCTTCCTATGCATAGCTACGGCCGCTTTTCCCCTAGCCCAGGGATATTCAACTTGCTTTGCCCGGGGCCACTTTTGTAAAATGACAGGAGGCCAGGGGCCAGTTAATAAACAAACACCAATATTATTTTTTCTGTAGCGGATTGTAGGTTTTTGTTGTGTCAGCTGGAGTTTAGTCTGACAATTTTGTGCTTAGGTTAAGCTAAGTAAAGTTGGTTAAATACATATAAGTGCCTGGTGAGGAGGTGGTGATATTTTACAATTTAGCTGGAGCTCATTCAAACTTGATTGAACATTAGTTTTCAATGGGAATTAGAAAATGGTCGGGGGGCCACTCTGCACCATATCACGGGCCCCATTATGGCCCCCGGGCCGCAAGTTGAGTATCACTGCTCTAGACTCACCTCCCTCACTTGCCCCCCTCCCCGCCGCTGATGAGGCTGTGGTTTCCTGAGGCTGGAGCACGGCGGCCAGCAGGGGGCGGTACAGCTGTATGCTGGTGGAGTTGCTGTTCAGGAGAAGCTCGGGCGCTGTCCCTGTCCTCAGCTTATTGAGCAGCTGGTGGACCAGTGGCCCCTGGTACAGCCATGCGATGTGGGGTTCAGGTAGAGGGCAGCCCAGCAGCCGGTTCAGCTGAAGGCTGTCCATCATGCAGGCCTGCCATTGGTTGTAAGCGTGAGCCACGTCCAGATTGAGCTTCTGTGTACAGTGTGTCTTCTCAGACTGTGGAGCTCTGCTCCCAGCGTTCTCTCTCTGTGTTTCTCCAATCACCAGTCCCAGCATCAGTGCTTGTAGCAACGTGTGGTCTGGAGGAGGGCTGGCCTCCCGCATCCAGTAGCAGGTAGCTGCCACCGGAAGGCGTAGCTGAGGCAGCAGCCCACTAAGACAGGTCAGCTTCACCCCCAGAGCCTCCAGAAACACCTGGAGACGCAATGAGTGTGTAGCCTGATCCAGTGAGTCCAGTTTGAGCTGCTGAGCGACCCCCCACAGAGCAGGACGGACCATGCAGCTCCTCAGCACGAAGTTCTCTCTGTCGGACTCCTCCACTCGCACGCTCTGCCCGACGCCCAGCAGCAGCCCGTACATCACCTGGCGGAGCGGGCGAGAGGTCAGGTTGGCGCTGGGAAAACTGCTGTGGTCCACCATGGGGCCCAGGCCTATCCTCTTCAACAGCAGCACGTCCAGGAAGTTGTCAGTCAGCCGGCCCTGGGTGAGAGGCAGTCTGGCCCAGTCTGGGACCAGACCCACCGCCTCTGGGAGGAAGGGGGGCGCTGTCCCATCAGTGAAGAACTGCCTCAGCTCGCTGGGAGGGAGCCGGTACTCCTCGCTGCCCAGAGACAAGCCCTGCAGCACCTCCGTCTCTCTCTGCCTGCTCAGGTTGCCCATCAGTCCCAGCGCCGCCTCCACGGCGTCCCGGGGCTGCTGGAAGTCCCTCAGCCAGCGGAGCAGCTCCTTCAGACAGCCTGTGGACCCGCTGCCGGCCGGGGCGGAGCACACCCAGTGGTACCTCAGCTCGGGCAGCTTCACGTAGTCGTTCCCGGCCAGCGCGGCGAACACCGGCAGGATTTGGGGCTGGATGTTGAACAAGGTGCAGAAGCTGGAGGTGGTGTAGCTCTTACAGCGGATGAAGCTCTCCCTCCAGGAGCCACTCCGCCCCCCAGCCTCCCACTGGAAATGTGGGATGGGCAGCAGTCCCGACGGGAGGTCAAAGATGTAGAAGTCGCTGTCGTTGGAAAGCACCGGACATTTCCACTCTCTGGCCAGGGCGGCGATCTCTTGGTCGGCCTCTCCAAAGCACTGGGCCGCCGGGACCTCCAGCCAGGCCAGCGTCTGTTTGAACACTTGCTTGGCCAGTGGAGGCATGATGCTCTCATTCCCACCCTTCTCCGCTGCTGTGTGGGCTCTCTGGATCTTGTTTTCAGTGACTTTCTTCAAGGTGTCCAGTTTCTTAATGGTGATGTCTGTCCCTCCGTCCAGCACCACGTAAGGCTCAATCTGGCAGTCTTTCAAGGCTCTGACGAACTTTCCAATCAGGTCCTCAAAGGCAGCATACTCCCCGCCATGATTCTGGTCCAGATCAGAATGAAAATACAGCCAGTAGCACAGATTGCAGCCGTCAATCACCAGCCGGCTGTCCCTGAAGGGGATATCCTGGTAGATCTGGCTGTTGGCATCGATTAAGCTCCACAAGCCCTGAACCCCCATCCTGAGTCTGGACGAGCTTCAGCAGCCTGGGTATTTATACCAGAGTCAGTCATGATTTCCTAAAGTTTCACTTTCCTGAGACATTGTGAGTGTTTACTTGCATATAACCATAATAAGACCAGAGAGAGAGAGAGAGAGAGAGAGAGAGAGAGAGAGAGAGAGAGAGAGAGAGAGAGAGAGAGAGAGAGAGAGCGCGCAGTCTGATTTTATTAAGTTTCACTTTCTTGAGACATCATGAGTGTTTACTTGCATATAACCATAATAAGCCCAAAGAGAGAGAGAGGGCCCAGTCAGATTTCCGTCAGATTTCCTTAAGTTTCACTTTCTTGACATTATGTAACACAGTGTTTATCTCCACGGCAACCACAGACAGACTGGTGCAAATGGTTTAATGTCCCCATGGAACTTGCAAACATGTGTTTATCTATATTCAGATTCCCTCTCAGCAGTGAGAGCGACCTTGGGCATAAGGTCAGTCTGATATTACCCAAAAAAGCTAAAAAGGCTCCAGATACAGGAGAAATGGCATTTAACCTTCAAAAGCTCCTAAGGGCATGTGACCTATTGACCTCAAACCAACTCTGTTTTATTCAGTCTGCAATGTTGCATGATGCACGGACATTAAATATACTGTACAAAAAAGTGTGTGTGCGCGTGTGTGTGTGTGTGTAAGTTTCATATGCACATCCATTTCCAAGTCTTGTGAAAACACCATAAGATAAGTTAAGTTAATTTATCCTTTATTTATCCACATGAGGAAATGTTTATTATTCATAGTGTTGTTGTTGTTGTTCCTTATCTTTCTACAACAGTGGATACAGCAAAAGGGGATCATTTATTTTCACTATACTGTAAATTCCATCCATAAGAAACACAATGACAGAATGTATTTCGGTCATGGGTTTCATACACTATAATAAAACATCTAAAAGCAACAATGAGATGGGAGAACTGGGGGACAAAATCTTATCAAATGGGGGCCTGTGGTCTAATTTGTGTCAGTTTAGGATTTGAATGAAGTGTACAGGGGAAAGGAAATAAATGACTGTGTGCAATAAGTTAGGGAAATAGATACAGTATAACTGACACAGCATAGGCATATTAAATAGTGACTGTCTTCATTGACATCCCTGTAAAAGAATGAATAGATTTATCAATGTAGCAACTATCCGATATTGGTATATAATAATAATAATAAAATAAAATAAAGATAATGGTATATAATGGCATGCAGCCTATACAGTGAATTCAAAATGATGCACTTTGCTGATGTAAAGAAGTGAGACTACAGTAGGTGAAACTTTCTTTGATATATAGTGAGGTCTCCCCCCTATTGTCGTGTCAGTTGGAAACTCACGAAAGCCCTTAAAAGCAGTTGATTTCTCTCGTGTTTCTTGCAGATAGAAGCACTTTTCATGAGACAATTAGCAAAGTTGTCATAAATGAGAGGCAGGGAATAATAAGTGTCAACATTAAGGGAGCATGTGGAGCGTTTACATTAGTCCCTCTGCTCATCATATTCTCAGAGTTATGCAAATAACAGTACATGTGATGATGAAGCATCTTACTTAGCATACTTTACACAGTTTGTAGCTACGCCAGATATGTCTAGTTTTATTTATATAGTTATTTGTGTAAAGAAATCAACTGAAAGAGAGGCAGTATTAAATGTGGTATAGTGGAATGAATTCAGCGGGTGCACGTTTGATCCGGGGGAGGGAGATGGTTCTCAAGCTGTTATCCCAAGGACCTCTCAAAAAAGCCCCAAGGCTCCCGCATGCCTGTGTGTAATTCAGTTGTTCTCAACAGACTGTGTGTGTGTGTGTGTGTGTGTGTGTGTGTGTGTGTGTGTGTGTGTGTGTGTGTGTGTGTGTGTGTGTGTGTGTGTGTGTGTGTGTGTGTGTGTGTGTGTGTGTGTGTGTGTCTGGCCAAATTCAAACTCACTCTTCTTCATCATTGTCATTTTTATAGGACAAGAGATAGGAAAAGATTTTTTGAATCCTCCATTTGATAAGTACATTTATTAACATAATAATAGTACAGTCATTTTCAAGGACACTACTGTAGGTGTCACTGTCAGCAGTGGCATCTGTATATGCCACCTGGTTTCACTGTGTGGAACAGAATGGTAATATCAGAATCAGAATTACTTTTATTGCCACAGTATGCAAGTTACATACGAGGAATTTGTCTTAGTGTCTGTATATGTATGAGTATCTTGTATATGAGTATATGTATGAGTGTAATCTCACTGACACAGTAACATTGGACAAAGGAAGAAAATATATATGTTATCAATATTGATTGATTGAAACAATTTATTTCAAACAGTTAAAACAATACATAAAATGAAAAACAAGTAAACATCAATAACAGTCCAATAGACTTCAGCAAAAGGAAAATACATAAACTCCAACAGAATAAAGAACAAACTGTTTGAAAAGGGGTCGGAAGAAGCCTAGGCTTATCAAGTCCTGCCCCCAAACCATTCATAAACAAATTTATACATCCATATAGGCATATACCTACTACCACACATATTATACAAACTTACCCATACATACACAATATCATAAATCAACCCACATATCCCTATCAATACTTATTCCTAATAATACATTCCAATATTACCCCAATAACCCAATGCTTTGATTAACTTGTGATGATGTACCAATGAATATAATAATATATACAACATTCACAATAATGATATACAATGTATATTATAATATACATTATATATAACATTACATATTACACATACAATCATTTTTATATATATGTATAATAATGTTCATAATACATATCAGACCAGGCACACACACCCAATAATAACATAGCAATAATACGCTGCCAGGAAGAAAAAAGGACATTGCCAAAAAAAAAAAAAAATCAGAGCTACTCACTGTATTTCCTGATTAAATATTTCTTTTAATTGGATTTTAAATAGGAGATGTTAGCACTTTGTTTGATCCTGTCATCCAGTCTGTTCCAAAGAGTCACCCCATAGACTGTAATACACATGCTCTTAAGAGTAGTGCGAGCACACGGCTGTTTCAAATTATATTGACCTCTTAAATCATAGCATCCTTCTCTGTCTGCAAACATTTATTGAATATTACCAGGAAGTAGATTATTCCTAGCTTTGAACATAATTAGTGCGGTTTTGGAATCGATCAAATCCATCAGTTTCAATGCGTTTGACTTTATAAAAAGTACATTAGTGTGTTCCAAATAACCTACCTTGTGAACAATCCTTATTGCTTTTTTTTAAGTGTGCATAATGTATGAAGGGTGCTTTTATAGGTATTCCCCCAGACTTCCGCACAATATTTCAGGATAAATAAGAGAGGTAAAATTTTCAGGTAAAATAAGAGAGCAGTACATCATGTACAGTGATTTCAGGTTCAGTATGTGTTTCGTTTTACCTAGGATACCGATATTTCTTGACATTTTAGAGCATACAAACTTAACATGGGTTTTCCAACATATGTTATGGTCCAAGATTACCCCCAAAAACAATTTCTCAAAAACTCTTTCTAAATCAACATTATCGATCTTTACCACAACTGGGGTAATCAAGTGGATCCTTCTTTTACCAAATACCATAAACTTGGTTTTCTTTAAATTTAGCGATCATTTGTTTAGGTCGAACCACCGCTTCAACTTTCCCAGTTCTGCTGAGACAACCTCCAATAGCGGTTGCAGATTCTCTCCAGAGCAAAAAATATTGGTGTCATCTGCAAAAACAACACATTTAAAAATATTTGATATTTTACAGATGTCATTAATATACAATATGAACAATTTTGGACCTAAAATTGAACCTTGTGGCACCCCACATGTCATTTCTAAGCAAATAGATCTGAAGTATGATCTTGACTACTCACATTTCAACATTTCTGCAGTGTTGTCAAGTGGCACTTTCTGCAAAATCACCAGAGCTCCTGTCCTGTGTCCAAAAAGTCTGTTCATTCATGTATTCACTTTCAGTGGAGCAGCTCCAGAAAGTGCCGCTTCATGACGTGTTCACATGAGCAAAGTCTCAAAGATGATGAAAATAATGTCAATGTTGCTTTACATTGGATGTTTTCTTTCTTTTTTTGCTGCTCAAAAAGCTTTCTCTCAGGGTGTTCCTTTATTCAGATTTTATATATATGTATGTATACTGTATATATATATGTGTGTGTGTGTGTGTGTGTGTGTGTGTGTGTGTGTGTGTGTGTGTGTGTGTGTATATATATATATATATATATATATATATATATATATATATATATATATAAAATAGCCACTCCGCCTATAGCCACCCCTCGAATCCTGATTCTCTTCCATCTTCCTATCCATAGCTACAGCCCCTTTTCCCTAGCCTCACCCCCCTCCCCGCTGCTGACGTGGTTTATTGAGGCTGGAGCACAGCTGCCAGCAGGCGGTACAGCTGTATGCTGGTGGAGTTGCTGTTCAGGAGAAGCTCGGGGGCTGTGCCTGTCCTCAGCTTGTTGAGCAGCTGGTGGACCAGTGGCCCCTGGTACAGCCATGCGATGTGGGGTTCAGGTAGAGGGCAGCCCAACAGCCGGTTCAGCTGAAGGCTGTCCATCATGCAGGCCTGCCATTGGTTGTAAGCGTGAGCCACTTCCAGATTGATCTGTGTGTTCTCAGACTGTGGAGCTCTGCTCCCAGCGTTCTCTCTCTGTGTTTCTCCAGTCACCAGTCCCAGCATCAGCGCTTGTAGCAACCTGTTGTCTGGAGGTAGGCTGGCCTCCCGCATCCAGTAGCAGGTAGCTGCCACCGGGAGGTGCAGCTGAGGCAGCAGCCCACTCAGACAGGTCAGCTTCACCCCCAGAGCCTCCAGAAACACCTGTTGACGCAATGAGTGTGCAGCCTGATTCAGTGAGTCCAGATTGAGCTGCTGAGCGACCCCCTGCAGAGCAGGACGGACCATGCGGCTCCTCAGCCTGAGGTCCTCTCTGTCTGACTCCTCCACCCACACGCCCTGCCCGACGCCCAGTAGCAGCCTGTACATCACCTGGCGGAGCGGGCGAGAGGTCAGGTTGGCGCTGGGAGAAGTTCTGAGTTCCACCATGGGTCCCAGGCCTATCCTCTTCAACAGCAGCACGTCCAGGAAGTTGTCAGTCTGCCGGCCCTGGGTGAGAGGCAGCCTGGCCCAGTCTGGGACCAGACCCACCGCCTCTGGGAGGAAGGGGGGCGCTGTCCCATCAGTGAAGAACCGCCTCAGCTCGCTGGGGGGGAGCCGGTACTCCTCGGTGCCCAGAGACAAGCCCTGCCGCACCTCCGTCTCTCTCTGCCTGCTCAGGTTGCCCATCAGTCCCAGCGCCGCCTCCACGGCGTCCTGGGGCTGCTGGAAGTCCCTCAGCCAGCGGAGCAGCTCCATCAGATGGCCTGTGAACCCGCTGCCGGCCGGGGCAGAGCTCGCCCAGTGAGACCTCAGCTCTGGCAGCTTCACGTAGTCGTTCCCGGCCAGCGCGGCGAACACCGGCAGGACTTGGGGCTGGATGTTGAACAAGGTGCAGAAGCTGAAGGTGGTGTAGCTCTTACAGTGGATGAAGCTCTCCCTCCAGGAGCCACTCCGCCCCCCAGCCTGCCACTGGAAACTTTTTATGGGCAGCAGTCCCGCCGGGAGGTCAAAGATGTAGAAGTCGCTGTCGTTGGAAAGCACCGGACATTTCCACTCTCTGGCCAGGGCGGCGATCTCTTGGTCGGCCTCTCCAAAGCACTGGGCCGCCGGGACCTCCAGTCGAGCCAGCGTCTGTTTGAACACTTGCTTGGCCAGTGGAGGCATGATGTTCTTTTTCCTACCCTTCTCCGCTGCTGCGTGGGCTCTCTGGATCAGGTTTTCAGTTTTGTTCTTCAAGGTGTCCAGTTTCTTAATGGTGATGTCTATCCCTCCATCCAGCACCACGTAAGGCTCGATCTGGCAGTCTTTCAAGGCTCTGACGAACTTTCCAATCAGGTCTTCAAAGGCAGCATACTCCCCGCCATGAATCTGGTCCAGATCAGAATGTAAATACAGCCAGTAGCACAGATTGCAGCCGTCAACCACCAGCCGGCTGTCCCTGAAGGGGATATCCTGGTAGATCTGGCTGTTGGCATCGATTAAGCTCCACAAGCCCAGAACCCCCATCCTGAGTCTGGACGAGCTTCAGCAGCCTGGATATTTATACCAGAGTCAGTCTTGATTTCCTAAAGTTTCACTTTCCTGAGACATCATAACCATAATAAGACCTAAGACTAATAAGACTTATGAAACTCGGTATTTATATCCACTGCAATCACAGACAGACTGGTGCAACTGGTTTTATGTCCCTATGTAACCTCATCACGAGACTCATCAGTCATTCTCAGGGGTGAAAGTGGATTGAAATTCTTGCCGGTGCTACTACTCCAACCTTCATCGCGCCATTGTGCTCGTCCCGCCCCAGCTTCATGCGTCCCTGAACACACATATTTTTTACATCATGTAGTCTATAGCAAATTATTTATTTAATTATTTATTATTATTATTATTATTATTATTATTATTATTATTATTATTATTTAGCAAGTTAGTAGCTACTTAATTAACCTGTATACAGTGTGGCACAATTCTGCTTGTGCTTTAAGTAAAACAGTTGTCTAATGGTAAAGTAAAGGCGGAAAATAATTATGCAAAGGACAAATAATATGAAAATGAATAAGCAAGAATATGAAAATGGATTAAAAAAGGCACATTTTAAATTGCATTTTGCAAATCAGCATTAATTAATCAGTCTTCCATTTGTCAATTTAATTCATTTAATTTAAATAGCTCATTTATAAGCATTTTTATTAATAAGGTTATAAATAGTTTTATCAAACAGCTCATTTAAAAGCATTTTTTTCTTCTAGAAGCCGTCTGGAAGCTGAATATATGTAGCCTACACTAACCTAAGTAAATTACTGAGAATTAGCCTACTGCTTGGATTTATAAAGCTTTTTATAATGCAGGGGACACAGAGGAAAAAAGCACAGTAGATTGTGCACAGAAGAAATCCATGCAGTCAGTAGAGAAATCCCTATCCAAAGCAAAAGATTCCCACCAGGAATCAAAGAACAGACACAGAATTGGGCACTGGGCAGACAAGACAATCAAATGCCATCTTGAAAACATTCCTGGATGAACTTTTACGCATCGGAGGCGCCAAAAGATTAAAATCAATCAATCTCTCTCTCTCTCTCTCTCTCTCTCTCTCTCTCTCTCTCTCTCCATCTCTCTCTCTCTCTCTCTCTCTCGTTGGTTTCATGAAGGCACACAAATTAAGGGTAAGTCCACTTTAGGCTTCTCGCTGCACACTGCACAGTCAATTAACAACATGTGCTCCCATGCGTAGCTGCATGCAATGTCTATGGATCTGACATCATGATGGGAATGGACAGGCTTTTGTAGAATTTAGAAGCAATTTATAAGAAACGTAACTGTTGTTTATGTTAACATAACGTCAGCAGACGTGTTTCCTTTTTGGAAATGCGATCGTGACGGCTTCTGTTCTGTGCGTTTTGATTGACAGTCAGCTGCTGTGTCACTCTGTCTCTCCCCTATAATGGTGCGGTGTTCAGGCACAATATTTTTTTACCGGAGCGAAGCACCGGACCGTTCAGATCCACTTTCACCAGTGTTCTTCCTTCTATTGTCTCGGATGGGTCTATGTCCACTGCAAGATCGGCTAAATGGCTTCACGCGATATTCACGTCATCAATCACAATAAAACTGTACCCACCTCCGAGACAATGTTGTTATCCAAGATGTGGTTGCCATGGCACTCCCAAATACTGCGTAGTTTCCAATACCGAGCCCTCATTCACCTGCCGAATAAGGAAGAATGACTGATGAGTCATCCTATGGAACTTTCAAACATGTGTTTATCTATATTCAAATTCCCTCTCAGCAGTGAGAGCGACCTTGGGCATAAGATCAGTCTGATATTAGTATAGGGTCATCTGTGGCACTTCCGTGACCGTGGAGAGCGAAGGTCCGTTTCTCAATGGATTTGTCATCTAGGAGGGTTAATAAACAAATTTAGCCGGGGTGTATTTTTAAAAAAGACGGGGAAAATATTTGAGAGACCAAAATCCAAAATGTCTGCCGTGGAAATGAACTTTTTAATGGTTTGACCTACAATGATGCACAATACATGGTTTCAGAGCTTATTCTGGTCAAGGAATACATATTTGGTGTTTATATAATGATTTGACTTATTTTTGACCTTCAAATCCAAGATGGCTGCCAATTTTGAGCTCTAAAAGGCAGTTTTTTCAAAATCGTCATAGAGCCTTCATATTAGGCTTGAATGACAGGTCTTCTCATGATGAGTTGAATAATATACAGTATAAGTACACAGAAGTAATCTCTGAGGTCATTAAAGTCAATGTTTGTGTGTAAACAACAGTTGCTGATTTGCGGTTTCCCATTAAATAGGGTAGGCTACTGAGAATATGGTGTCCAGTTCATCCCATCACATTTTCATAATGAACCAAAAACAATTTTGCACTATAGCCTAACATAAAATAGTATTCTGTATGCAAAGCTAGCAAGGTTAGTTGCTTGAGCTGAATTTAAAGGTCAACTCAAAACAAACAATGAAATTAACTTTGAAATTAAAACTGAATCCTAGGCTACTAGACTTCATCAGCACACAGTAAAGGAAACATGTCTTTGAACTCAGCTGACTGTCTAGTCCTAATCCCTGTTGTGCAATGTCCCTTTTCAGTGAAGTTTTAGTTTTTGTTAATGGACTTTTAATCTTGACCTTGTTGGTAGGCAACGGCCCTTTTTCAGTCAAGCATTTTCAGATTAGCTCAGTCAGTCTGTGAAGCAGTCAGTGTCAGCACTTGCGCGAGCTCGCTTTTTCTCTAACTAATGTTAACATTACACACTTTAAGACACTTTGTTTGAGGATATAAAAGGAGGTACGGTGGTGTAGTGGTAAGCCACTATTGCCTCACAGCTCGAAGGTCGTGGGGTTCGATTCCCACCTGGGACGATATGAACGCTGAAGGAATGCGTGCCCATTCGCATGTCCTCGAAGTGCGCACCGCCGGGTGGGGTCGTCAAAAGGGCCTTTCTGTGTGGAGTTTGCATGTTCTCCCCGTGCCTCCCGGGGTTTCCTTCATATAGGAACCCCTTCACCAAAAACATGCAATATCCTGGTTGCTAATGTGGTTCCTCCTCTTGGTCGTTAAGGGCGCCTGTTCAGAGGGAGGGGAACTGTTGGAATAGTGTGAACCTCCCACGTGCTATGTCCTACCGGTGAAGCTTCCCCTTTCAGGTGAAAAGAAGCGGCTGGCTAACTGCCCATGTCTCGGAGGAAGCATGGAGCCAGTTTCGGCTCTCCCAGATCGCCAGAGGGTGGAGTAGCAACCAGGATAAAGAAATTACGTAGCACTAATGGGGATAAAAATGGGATAAAAAAATCGGGGGGGGGGGGGGATATATAATAAAATAAAATAAAAACTTTGTTGAGGATATCAACGTTATTCACTAGTCTATAGATAGTTCTACCATCAAGAACATATAAACAAAAGCAAAAAACAATTTTATTGCAGAAGTCATCATTGATATTGGTGTTAGCTAACGTTAGGTAACGTTATTATTTTTAGCTAAAGTTAATGTTATCTGTCTCCACACTTCTGTCAACTGACATATGCATTTGCTTTTGAAATAAACAGCGTATAACAGCAAATATAATATAACAGTAAAAAAATAGCGGAGTTGCTTTCCCTCCCAATGAAAGACAAAGCACACAATGTCCCATATGAATGTGTCCTAAAATCGTGACAAGCCTTGCAAGCCCACCGATACAATAAATCAAGGCAAATGGGACAGCTTACAATTAAAAGCCCAAGACTGGTCAGGACTTGATAAATTTGATGATGTTTACACCACCACCTCCTGGGAAGATGGACCAACCAATCGGTACATGCATTCGTCATGTTATATTTCTATTTAATCTTCAGTTATGCTTAAGCAAGCCAGACTGTTTATTTTCAAAAGCAAATGCATATGTCAGTTGACAGAAGTGTGGAGACAGATAACATTAACTTTAGCTAAAAATAATAACGTTACCTAACGTTAGCTAACACCAAATATCAATGATTACTTCTGCAAATAAAATTGTTTTTGCTTTTGTTTTATATGTTCTTGATGGTAGAACTATCTTTAGACTAGTGAATAACGTTGATATCCTCAAACAAAGTGTCTTAAAGTGTGTAATGTTAACATTAGTTAGAGAAAAAGCGAGCTCGCGCAAGTGCTGACACTGACTGCTTCACAGACTGACTGAGCTAATCTGAAAAGCTTGACTGAAAAAGGGCCGTTGTCCTACCAACAAGGTCAAGATTAAAAGTCCATACTCTTAACAAAAACTAAAACTTCACTGAAAAGGGACATTGCACAACAGGGATTAGGACTAGACAGTCAGCTGAGTTCAAAAGACAAGTTTCCTTTACTGTGTGCTGATGAAGTCTAGTAGCCTAGGATTCAAGTTTTAATTTCAAAGTTAATTTCATTGTTTTGTTTTGAGTTGACCTTTAAATTCAGCTCAAGCAACTAACCTTGCTAGCTTTGCATACAGATACTATTTTATGTTAGGCTATAGTGCAAATTTGTTTTTGGTTCATTATGAAAATGTGATGGGATGAACTGGACACCATATTCTCAGTAGCCGCCTACCCTATTTAATGGGAAAGCGCAAATCAGCAACTGTTGTTTACACACAAACATTGACTTTATTGACCTCAGAGATTACTTCTGTGTACTTATACTGTATATTATTCAACTCATCATGAGAAGACCTGTCATTCAAGCCTAATATGAAGGCTCTATGACGATTTGAAAAAACTGCCTCAAAATTGGCAGCCATCTTGGATTTGAAGGTCAAAAATAGGTCAAATCATTATATAAACACCAAATATGTATTCCTTGACCAGAATAAGCTCTGAAACCATGTATTGTGCATCATTGTAGGTCAAAGCATTAAAAAGTTCATTTCCACAGCAGCCATTTTGGATTTTGGTCTCTCAAATATTTTCCCCGCCTTTTTTAAAAATACACCCCGGCTAAATTTGTTTATTAACCTCCTAGATGACAAATCCATGAGAAATGGACCTTCGCTCTCCGCGGTCACGGAAGTGCCCCAGATGACCCTACTATATCCCCCCCCAAAAAAAGCTAAAATGGCTCCAGATACAGGAGAAATGGCATTTCACCTTCAAAGCTCCTAGGGCATGTGACCTATTTGACCTCAAGCCAACTCTGTTTTATTCAGTCTGCAATATTGCATGATGCACGGACATGAAATATACAGTACAAAAAAGTGTGGTGTGTGTAGTAAGTTTCATATGCAACATCCATTTCAAAGGTCTTGTGAAAACGCCATAAGTTAAGTTAAGATAATTTTTCCTTTATTTATCCCCCATGGGGAAATTCATCCTCTGCATTTGACCCATCCTCTACTAGGAACCTTCCTAGAACTAGGAGCAGTGGGCAGCCGCAGTGCAGGGCCCGGGGACCAACTCAGTTCAATTGCCAGTGCCTTGATCAGAGGAGTATTAAACCTAACATACATGTCTTTGATGGTGGAGGAAAACCGGAGCACCCGGACGAAACCCACACAGAACACGGGGAGAACATGCAAACTCCACACAGAAAGGACCTGGGACGGACCGGGGTTCTAACCCGGGACCTTCTTGCTGTGAGGCAACAGTGCTAACCCACTGAGCCACCGTGCTGTCAGTAAGCCGTAAGCTGACTCCCAACATGTTGGGCTACCTTGCACCCGTGGGGTGAGCCTGGATGATGGACCTCAAGCATTTGATCAATATAAACTCTCCATAGATCATTTGGATCAATATCAACTCTCATAGATCATTTGGATGGGGATCAAATGACAACCGTTTATCTTGTCAATCTTCCTGTTGCCAATTAATTAAAGTCAGGACTGCACAGCATGCATTTTTTTTTTTTTTTTTTTTTTTTTTTTACTTTTTATTGACAGTTGACAGACTATTACCATCACATACTTGCATTGTATACATTGTAGATATATACTGCCATAGGTTTTTTTTTGAACGAGAGATAAAAGAAAAGACAAAACCACAACAGCCGCAACAGCAACAACAAAACAAACAAACAAAAACAAAAACAAACAAAACGGGAGTCGACTTTTCCTTATACATTCATCTTTGATCCAAAAAAATAAATCTGGCCTAATAGGTGTTATATATTGAACCCAGCATTCCCATCTTGAGGTAAGTTGTTCTACTTTATGGTTGATAACAGCAGTTAGTTTTTCCATCTTATATACCCATATTCATCCATTCTTTCACATTAGGGCTTTCCTGTGAGAACCACTTCCTGGTGAGGGCCATGGAGTTCTGAGTGAATGTTCTGTCAGTTCTGACATCAACAGTTTGTATTGTAGTTTGTAAATTACTTCACATAGGCATGTTAGCACTTTCAATAAAGTACTGAATAGAGTATTTCAATAACTTTCTATATTACATACTGTAAATCCCTACAACAGGGAAAAAAAATCCCACAGGAACACCATTAACAGCTACTTTCATGAATGTACAAAGTATTTCATTTGTGTCTTGTAGAGATCTCTGACCTTCTGTAAGATTGTTTCTCAACTGAGCAATATAACGTTCCCTTTTGTTAATTATTAATACAATGAAATACTGTGTTGGACTGCATCGAGAACACA